>NW_017309649.1:24772-42044 GCF_000935625.1 Nanorana parkeri
AGCAGGGGGGCACACACACAGAACAGGAGGCACATACACAGAACAGGGGGCACACATACACACAGAACGGGGGCACACACACAGAACAGTGGACACACACAGAACAGGGGGCACGCACACAGAACAGTGGGCACATACACAGAACAGGGGGCACACATACACACAGAACAGGGCGCACACACACACACAGAACAGGGGCACACACACAGAACAGTGGACACAC
Source organism: Nanorana parkeri (assembly GCF_000935625.1). Taxonomy (NCBI): domain Eukaryota; kingdom Metazoa; phylum Chordata; class Amphibia; order Anura; family Dicroglossidae; genus Nanorana; species Nanorana parkeri. The sequence continues at coordinate 24,996 of NW_017309649.1, forward strand.
ACACACAGAGAACAGGGGGCACACACACAGAACAGTGGGCACATACACAGAACAGGGGGCACACACACAGAACAGTGGACACACAGAACAGGGGAAACACACACAGAACAGTGGACACACAGAACAGGGGGCACACACACACAGAACAGTGGACACACAGAACAGTGGACACACAGAACAGGGGGCACACACACACAGAACAGTGGGCACATACACAGAACAGGGGGCACACACACAGAACAGGGGGCACACACACAGAACAGGGGGCACACACACAGAACAGGGGGCACACACACAGAACAGGGGGCACACACACAGAACAGGGGGCACACACACAGAACAGGGGGCACACACACAGAACAGGGGGCACACACACAGAACAGGGGGCACACACACAGAACAGGGGGCACACACACAGAACAGGGGGCACACACACAGAACAGGGGGCACACACACAGAACAGGGGGCACACACACAGAACAGGGGGCACACACACAGAACAGGGGGCACACACACAGAACAGGGGGCACACACACAGAACAGGGGGCACACACACAGAACAGGGGGCACACACACAGAACAGGGGGCACACACACAGAACAGGGGGCACACACACAGAACAGGGGGCACACACACAGAACAGGGGGCACACACACAGAACAGGGGGCACACACACAGAACAGGGGGCACACACACAGAACAGGGGGCACACACACAGAACAGGGGGCACACACACAGAACAGGGGGCACACACACAGAACAGGGGGCACACACACAGAACAGGGGGCACACACACAGAACAGGGGGCACACACACAGAACAGGGGGCACACACACAGAACAGGGGGCACACACACAGAACAGGGGGCACACACACAGAACAGGGGGCACACACACAGAACAGGGGGCACACACACAGAACAGGGGGCACACACACAGAACAGGGGGCACACACACAGAACAGGGGGCACACACACAGAACAGGGGGCACACACACAGAACAGGGGGCACACACACAGAACAGGGGGCACACACACAGAACAGGGGGCACACACACAGAACAGGGGGCACACACACAGAACAGGGGGCACACACACAGAACAGGGGGCACACACACAGAACAGGGGGCACACACACAGAACAGGGGGCACACACACAGAACAGGGGGCACACACACAGAACAGGGGGCACACACACAGAACAGGGGGCACACACACAGAACAGGGGGCACACACACAGAACAGGGGGCACACACACAGAACAGGGGGCACACACACAGAACAGGGGGCACACACACAGAACAGGGGGCACACACACAGAACAGGGGGCACACACACAGAACAGGGGGCACACACACAGAACAGGGGGCACACACACAGAACAGGGGGCACACACACAGAACAGTGGACACACAGAACAGGGGGCACACACACACAGAACAGTGGGCACATACACAGAACAATGGGCACATACAAAGAACAGGGGGCACATATACAGAAATGGGGGCACACACACACACACAGAACAGGGGCACGCATACACAGAACAGTGGGCACACACAGAACAGGGAGCACATACACAGAACAGTGGGCGCACACACACAGAACAGTGGGCACATACACAGACCAGGGGGCACACACACAGAACAGTGGGCACATTCACAGAACAGGGGGCACATGCACAGAACAGGGGGACACGCATGCACAGAACAGGGGGCACATACACAGAACAGGGAGCACACACACAGAACAGGGGGCACATACACACAGAACAGGGGGCCCATACACACATAACAGGGGGCACATACACAGAACAGGGGGCACACATACACAGAACAGGGGGCACACATACACAACAGTGGCACATACACAGAACAGTGGGCACATACACAGAACAGGGGGCACACATACACACAGAACAGGGTGCACACATACACACAGAACAGGGGAACACACACACACACACACACACAGAACAGGGTGCACATACACAGAACAGTGGGCACATACACAGAACAGTGGGCACATACACAGATCAGTGGGCACATACACAGAACAGGGGGCACACATACACACAGAACAGGGGGCACACACACAGAACAGGGGGCACACAGAACAGGGGGCACACATACACACAGAACAGAAACAACACAACGGGTGCACACACACAGAGCAGGGGGCACACACACAGAACAGGGGGCACACATACACACAGAACAGGGGCACACACACACACACAGAACAGTGGACACACACACACACTCACACAGGACAGGGGGCACATACACACAGAACAGGGGGCACATACACACAGAACAGGGGGCACATACACACAGAACAGGGGGCACATACATACCTTGCAGCTCCAGAGTACTGAGTGTGACGGACTGAACCGTCACTGGTGCTGCCGGAGGAGCCTGGGGGCTAGCCTCCTTCCTACTGACTATGAACCTATGACTATGGAGACCCCCCTCAGACCTCTTGGGGTTACAAAGAACTATTAACCCTGATTTGTGTGGGGAGTTTATATGCTGCATCTTTCCTATTGCCCATTAAAGGTGCAGGGTGTGAATCCAGCAACACGAAAAGGGTTAACTCTGCACTGAGACTCCCAAAATGAATGTGTTGCAGTTTATTGGTCCCTTTGTTGTCTTGTGTTGATGATGGGATTAGGATAGCTGATTCTAGGAGTAGCTGACTCCGGGTCTAGATGAGTAGATCACCCTATGATACACTCAGGAGATAATCCCATCACGTGTGTCTCCTCTCTCCCTATTCATTCAGAGGGGGATGTCTATTTGCATGCTGTTCATGTTTGATTACGTTATGTTTTTGACTTCCAGAACTGTATATATACTGAGCTGGTCCTAAATAAAGCAGATCTTGGTTTCCACCTCAACATTGGTGTTGTCTGATGTTTGAGGAGTTTAGCGTTCTGTCCTAAGATATTGGTTCTGTCCAATAATTAGGCAGGTTTGGGCTGAGGACACCGGGATTCGGTTCCAGCGGAGAGGGAGCTTATTTCTGACGGAGGTACCCAGTCGGGGTACCAGTCGGTCCGTCACACTGTGCATATCAGAGAACAGGGGCAGGCATCTCACGAACGCTCCTCCTACAGTCCACACGCTGGCCAGGAGGACTTACTACATGACACGGCTCTCGGGTAGATCAGCGTACACAACACACAGCAGGGGGCGGGGACTCCTCAAATGCTCTTCCTTCTTTCCAGCGCTCGCAGCAGAGAACAGGGGGCGGGGTTCGTTTTACACTAATGGGAGCGCAGTCCATCCAACGGTTACATGATTTTTCGCGCCCCACTCCTGTGGTGCCCTCTAGCGGCCGCTTGTGTTGCCTTGCACTTGCGCCGGGCCTGAGTGTATCTAAATCCAAGAATTAACTTTTATATATTGGGGCCTTAGATGTGATGGTTGCATTCATTTTTTTCTTTCAGGCCTTCTTTCTCTTTCTTACAATAACACATTTTCTGCCCTACGGTGACAACTCTCACTCACTGTATTGTACCTCTGGAGGAGCAGCATCGTCATCCCAGGGCACTACTACAATAACCCCCTTCCTCTACTTCGTAACATAGCGGGTCAGAGGTTTCTGAGAACAATATAACAGGCAGGGAGCACAGGAAGCTGACAAGGTTTTTTAGAAGGATCAACAGGTATATTTTTTGTATTTATGCTACATAACATACATTGATATAACAATACACTCTCAATGGTATATTTAGCAGAAGAAAAGGGATTATATTAGAAAAGTTAATATTTCGGGTTTACATACCCTTTAATGCTGTATATGGATCAGGTTAGCTGGCTCTATATGCATCAGTTTTGATTGATTCCACACAGATCTGCCACAGTATGTACATTTTCATTCAAGTCACATTCACACCTATGGCCACATTACAAAATGTGGTGTAATGTGTTTCTGGACATATTCATTTCTATGGGTCCTTCACATGGGTCCAGGTAACACAGAAATGCACATGACCCTTTTTTTTTCACTGCACCACAACACATACTGATTAGTGATGAGCTCGGGCGTGTTCGCAGCTCCACGTGCCGAGCCCGCCAGGAAACTGACAGCGATGCAGCACACAGGCACAGAGACATTTCCCGATCTCTGCAGCTGCGGACCGGGATAATGTCTCAGTACCTGTGATGGGCGTTAGTTAAGTTATGTTTTAACAGGGGGGGGCAAACACTTTTTAACACAGGGCCATGTGGGTTTGATTTTGTTTTCCCGTAATAATAAAAAAAACTTCCTAATTAAAAACTGCATGTTGTGTTTACTTGTGTTATCTTTGACTAATATTTAAATTTGTTTGATGGTCTGAAACCTTAAAGTGTGACAAACGTGCAAAACAATGAAAAATCAGGAAGGGGGGCCACACTTTTTCACACAACTGTATATATATATATATATACACACTCGTATATAATGAGATTTCCTTTTCCGAACAATTATTTTCATTTCTATGTTGTTAAAAGTACCATTGAAACTAAAAAAAAAAAAAGTACCATTGTTTGAATCTTATCAAATAAATCAACTTAACATGCATCTTCTTTACCAAGAAACATTGAAAAAGAATATAATTGAAATCTGATTGGACATCTTTAATGTTAACAGTTCATTCCATTCCAGGGAGCACTCCCAGTAACTGGAGCAAGATAAAATGTTTGTGTTGCCATAAGTAACTAAACCTACTGCGCCCTTCTTGTCTCTAACGGCACGTTCACCTTTCCCGGTTGCTGTAGGTGACCCAAACACGTCTCCTGCTGAACAGTGCATGTTCTGTTATGCTATAGTCTGTTTCTGGTATGACCAAATTTAGTCACTCATTGAGAAAATAAATAAATGGATATTACCTGAATAACCCTTAAAACCCAAACTCGCGTCTCATAAGAAGAGGCATATCTATAACAAATTGTGTCCCTGGAGTGCTGCCCAGCTTCTGGCAACCAGTGATACAACTGGTTGCCAGGACCTGGGTGGGACGCTGGCCAGAGCATCACAGGTTGCTGCATGCACTATTTGTTCAGATCACACTGGACCGCAATGCAGGCACCGATGTGCCACGCATTCTGGTGCGGGCAGGGGGCGTTGACTTCAACGCAGGGCAGCCACGTCCTCTCCTGCCCCTGAATGCAGAAAGCAAGCGGAAATGCGCTCCAGCGCTTTCCAGCAGCGAATCGTGCTAGAACGCACCAGAGTTGGTGTGAACCGGCCCGAAAGGCAACTGTTGAAAAATCCCCCCCATGTCTTTTGATTGTAACTAAAAAATACAAGCAAATACATTTTGCATCCTCAGAAACCTAGATTTGCAGATCTAAAGCCAAGACTTTATTACTATTTATCTACTTTATTTGGATAAAGTAGATAAACGGTTAAAAGGCCTTTCAGTTTTTATTCTACATATGTTCCACTTGGGAAATTACTCCTTACTTCCTGTCCAGTAGACACAACAGGAAGTGAAAAGAAATCCCCTATACTATAGTGTTGTCACTGGAACCAGTGTCTCTATTGAAAGATTCTAATCACTTCCTGTTCCAGAGATACCTAAACATTTTCAGGGTTATTCACCAAGCTGCCGAAGGCACCTGAGTGAATAAGCCAGCCGAAGTGAAGTGATCCGAACAATGTTCGGCTATTCACTCCGGCTCAGTACGGCTGAATTCAGCCGTACATCGGCTATAATCAGCCGTACATCGGCTGCCTTCGGTCAGCCGAACAGCCGAAGTGAAGAAGCAGTTCGACTCAGCTGATCACACATCTGGATCGGCTGAGCCGAAGCTCCAGCAGCTCACTCGCTGCCGTTCGCCCCTATTCTAATGGGGGCCAAACGACAGTGAGTGAATAGACGAATTGCTGCCCAGCGGCATTCGGCTTGGCTATTCTGCTCGGTACCTCCGAGGTATCGAGCTGAATAGAAAATAAGTGAAATAAATAAATAAAGTTAAAAAATTGTATTAAAATGTATGAAAAATTCAAACAGTTTAACCACTTCAAGACCAGGTGTTTACACCCCCTTCCTGGCCAGGCTATTTTTCAGTATTCAGCGCTGCGGTACTTTGACTGAAGTTTATTCCGTCATGCAGCGCTGTACTGAAATGAATTTTATACCATTTTTTGGGGACAGATAGAGCTTTCTTTTGGTGGTATTTAATCACCACTGGGGTTTTTATTTTTTACTATAATTAGGAAAAATGACAGAACATTTTGGGAAAAAAAAGTTTTTTTTACATTATGTTAGGAAACATTTATTATTACCCAGTTTTTTGGTAAAATATAAAAGTCGGGGTCACGTCGGGTAAATAGACACCAAACATGTCAAGCTTTAAAAGTGCGCGCACCCGCGAAATCGCAGAGAACTACCATACCCAAAATTGGCCATAGGCGACACTTTAAAAGCTTTTACCGCTCATCAGTTTAGTGTTATCAGTGATTGATGGCCCTAGACTTATTGCTCTCACTGCGACGTTCGCGGCAATATGTAACATGTGCGGCTTAATGGGCGCAATCGTCTTTTTTGCACGTATGGGCCCCCGACGCATGTTTGCATGCGTGTATGTATGGGTGGGGACTTAAAACATTTTTTTTGTTTTTTTATTCTTTTTTTATGTGTAACTTAAAAACATTTTTGGGGGCACTTAAATTTTTTTTTTCCTTTTTTTTTTTCACTAAACTTTATTGCTGTCACATATGGGGCTTTGATAGTATCTGCCCCCGCCCCTTGGTATTTTTCCAGTTTTGATGCATTACCGCTTGGAATTAAAATAGATTTTTGTATATAGGTTTTCATGGTGTCACTCACTGTAACTGGGCCTCTCCACTGTTTACAAATGTTATTGTGCCTCCATTCAGAATGTCCATTGCTTGATCACTTCCCTTATGATTATGTTATCTTCAATAGCAGCAATAGATCAATATTGATCCAACTCTGCAGATAACAAATGAAAAAAGTATCCCTGTTGCGTATTCCATGTTATGCTTGTAGTCTTGTTTGATTAGCAGCACTGAGGTTTCAAGTGGTAAGTTCTTCAACTGAAGCGTCCTTAGAGAACAAGTGTTATCAACTTAAATAAACAATCAGTAGCACTTTAGGGTCAGTGGCACTCATGACTAGAACACTACTTATTCCATTAGTATTAGCTACTAGTATTATTATGGATTCCATTGGCATTAGCTACTAGTATTATTATGGATTCCATTGGCATTTGCTACTAGTATTATTATGGATTCCATAAGTATTGATTACTGATATTATCGCTTATTCCATTAGTATTAACTACTAGTAGTATTATGGATTCCATTAGTACTGAATACTAGTATTATTGCTGATTCCATAAGTATTGATTACTAGTATTATTGCTGATCCCATTAGTATTAATTACTAGTATTATTACTGATTCCATTAGTATTGATTACTAGCGTTTTTGCTGATTCCATTAGTATTGATTACTAGTATTATGACTGATTCCATTAGTATTGATTACTAGTACTATTGCTGATTCCATTAGTATTGATTACTAGTATTTTTGCTGATTTCATTAGTATTAATTACTAGAATAATGACTGATTCCATTAGTATTGATTACTAGTATTTTTGCTGATTACATTAGTATGGATTACTAGTATTTTTGCTGATTCCATTAGTATGGATTACTAGTATTTTTGCTGATTTCATTAGTATTAATTACTAGAATAATGACTGATTCCATTAGTATTGATTACTAGTATTTTTGCTGATTCCATTAATATTGATTACTAGTATTATTACTGATTCCATTAGTATTGATTACTAGTATTTTTGCTAATTTCATTAAAATGGATTACTAGTATTTTTGCTGATTCCATTAGTATTGATTACTAGTACTATTACTGATTCCATTAGTATTGATTACTAGTACTTTTGCTGATTCCATTGGTATTGATTACTAGTATTATTACTAATTCCATTAGTATTGATTACTAGTATTATTGCTGATTCCATTAGTATTGATTACTAGTACTATTACTGATTTCATTAGTACTGATTACTTGTATTATTAATGATTCCATTAGTATTGATTACTAGTACTATTACTGATTTCCATTATTATTGATTAGTAGTATTTTTGCTGATTCCATTAGTATTGATTACTAGTATTATTACTGATTCCATTAGTATTAATTACTAGTATTATTACTGATTCCAGTAGTATTAATTACTTGTGTTGTTTGTTACCTCTTCTATTAGTATTAATTACTGGTAAATATATACTTATATTAGTATTAAGCACTCATTTTTATTACTGATTCCATTATTATTGATTACTAGTGCAGCGCTTTTGGTAACCAGCTTTTGGCACAGATGACCTCTCCGATAGCCAACAGGTACATCACATGCAAACACGAAAATTGCGCTACACGTGGTACATTTCGCCACGAACGTCAGAGTGAGAGCAATATTTCAAGAGCCATTAATCATTGTTAGCACTAAACTGATGAGTGGTAAAAGCTTTTAAAATGTCCCTTATGGGAAATTTTGGGTATTGACGTTTTTTGTGGCTTCACAGGCGAACACAATTCTAAGGCTTGACATGTTCAGTATCTATTTACCCAACGTGACCCCATCTTTTATATTTTACCAAAAAATTGGGCATCATATTCTGTTCTGTGCACTAAATTTCATATTAGTGTATTTTATCCAAAAAATACTGGTTTGATAAACATTTACGCAAATAACGTGCAACGTGAAAATTGCAACTAGCATTGTTTTATTCTACAGGGCCTCTGCTTTATGAAAATATATCATTGTTTGGGGGTTTGAAGCTGTTTTCTAGCCAAAAAATCAGATTATATCATGTGTATGCAAATGTAAGAAATTGCTCGGGACGGCAAGTGGTTAACCACTTCAAGACCAGGTGTTTAGACCCCCTTCCTGGCCAGGCCAATTTTTATTATTCTTTTTTATTTATTCATTATTTTAATAATTTTTTTTGTCAATTTGTGGTCGTTGTAGACAACGCTGGACGTCGAGATTGACCTTATGAATCCATTTTTGGGAGGGGGGTTTTTTAACCATCTCCCGGCCCGGCTGTTGTGATAAAACGGCAGTCCGGGAGCTCCCTGGATCTGAGCAGTAGCGAGTAGAATAGCGGAGCTAAATGCTGCTCTGCGGCACTCAGCTATTTACTCACTGCCTTTCGGCCCCTATGAGAATAGGGGCGAACAGCAGTGAGTGAGCTGCCAGAGCTTCGGCTCAGCCGATCCAGATGTTGGATCGGCTGAATCGAACTCCTTCTGCACTTCAGCTCAGCAAGCTCAGCTGATTTTTGCCAATGTATGACTGAAATCAGCCGTACATGGCTGAAGTGAATAGCCGAACTGTATTTGGCTCACTTCACTTCGGCTGGGTTATACACTCGGCTGCCTTCGGCAGTTTTGTGAATAACCCTCTTAGAGTACACTAGCCAGCACAGCTAAGCTGTTATTCACTAAAGGGTGAAGAGTTTGGAGAAGGCGGGAGAAGAGAACAATCTAGGACAACATAGCTGATTTGGAAAAATTCTCCAATTCAGATCACTTTCCAGTTCAGCTATGTTGTCTTAGATTGTTCCCTTCTCCTGCCTTCTCCAAACTCTTCACCCTTTAGTGAATAAACCTGTAAGTCACAAAAATTGTCACCAGCACACCAAAGAGATCACAGCAAAAAGTCCTTTAATGACAAATTGCCATTCAGTACTAAATAGTACAGTTACATAGTTACATAGTATTTGAGGTTGAATAAAGACATTAGTCCATCAAGTCCAACCTATAGGATCTCATTCTTAGGAGTACTTGTACCCCTGTATATTACGGTCCCTTAAAAAATCGTACAAAAGTTTATTTAACAGTTCCACATTTTTTGCTGAAATCACTGTCTGTGGTGGAATTTTTTTCCCACCAATTTTAGGTGGTGGCCTCTAGTTTTTGTAATGGAGTTAATTTTAAATAGTTTATCGCTAATGTTGCTACCACCATTGAACATTTTGTACATGGAAATCATATCCCCCCTTAATCTCCTCACCTCTAATGTGAACATGTTTAAATTTAGTAGCCTCGTCTCGTAGCTTTGGTCCTCCATACCCCTAATTAGTTTGGTTGCCCTCCGCTGGACTTTTTCCAGCTCAAGGACATCTTTTATTAGTACTGGTGACCAGAACTGGACCGCGTACTCCAGATGTGGCCGAACCAATGATCTATAAAGTGGCAAAATTATAGACTTGTCCCTGCAATACATCCCCTTCTTAATACAGGACAAAACCCTGCTAGCTTTGTTTACAGCAGCCTGGCACTGACTTTACTGGTTTGCAGCATTCTGGCTTGGCTGCCATTTTACTCACCTGTGTTTCCTTCCTTGTCTGAGCAGACTCTGGAACGTTGCTCACTACTCCCAGGCTCCCTCTTATGGCCATACAGGAGAGCATCATCCGAGAGAGTCAGATGGGAGTTTCCTGTCTTTTAGTGATGATGTCACCCCACTCACTATATGTAAACCAATCAGTTCAGTCTGACCTTGTTTTTGTGTGGTCTTTCTGCTAGTGCATTCCTGCTGCTCTTAGTATCCTTATTCTGTGTATGACCCGATCCTGGCTGACGTTCTCTTCTGGCTCCTGGCTTGTTCCTGACATTGCTCATTTCCTGGCTCCTGCTCCTGGTTTGTTCCTGACAACACTGATCTCTGTGTTCCTGACTTGGCTTGGACAACTACCCACCCCGGCTCCTGACTCTGGCTTGTTCCAGTTTATGATTCTGCATGCTCATGTGAACACTGTACTTAATAAATATTTTAACTAGCACCTTTCGCTTGTCTGGTTTTCATTGTGCTCTGACAGCATGTGCTTGGAAAATGATAATCTGAAAGAATATTTAGAATCTGACTCATTGCCATGTATCAACTGAACAAATTGGCATATGAAATGTGTTGAATCTACTGTATGATGGCACCATCAAATGCATTGATGATTGTTCTGAATTAGAGTTAACTAGGGTTAATATGGGGTTAAATGGGAACAAATTGTATTTAAAAAGCAATTCATCTGTCCACACTAGACATTTCTATTGGCAGGTAGACCAAATATAAGAAGCATTACTGGGATCCGTTAAGACCCAAGGTACCCTACCTAGAATGAAAATTTGGGGGTGGCACAATAAAAAGCATTCATGTCCTATTCTGTTTTCTTTTTCTATTTTCCCCATTTTTCATCTCTACAATTGTTACTTTCTACCAGCGTCCCAACCTCTCCGCTCTACCTTGGTCACCCCTATCTAGAGGTACAATCTATCTGCCTTCTTATTGACCTTCAGTATCAGACGAGAAACTTCTAATATATATTCTGTCCAACATTAGAGACTGGACAGGACACAATGAAATATTTTTCAAAGAATGAGTTTTGGCTCTTGCACCTACCATCGCTTAGACATAAGCAGCTAGCCTTCTGGACCTTCCTAAAATGTAGTAGTTGTAGGCCTGAGACCTGAGGTGCGTGGCTGGAGACCTGAGGCCTAAACCCCAGATGAGAGAATCTGGAAACACCCCTACCAAATGTGTACTCTCTTTATTCTTCAACCCTTAGGTGATTGAGACTTTAAATCCTACTACTTCATTCTACTCTCCAATTTAAAATTTCTGACCATGACATAGGTAATCCTTGTTGAAAACGTGTGGGTTAGAGGCACTGGATCTAAGACTGGTTGTCATTGAGGCATGCAATGTAAGTTTTTTGTTGAAGGAATAGCACAGTGGCGTAGGGGTTAGCTCTTGTAGCACTGAGGGTTCTTGGTTCGAATCCTGGCCAGGTCATTCTCTGCAAGGAGTTTGTCTAAATATGCCCTTGTATGTACAGTATGCATGTGAGATAGGGACCTTAGATTGTAAGCTCCTTGAGGGCAGGGACTGATGTGAATGTGCGTGTGTAAAATTGTTGGTGCTATATAAATACCAATAATACATAAATAAGTAGTATGATGGATCCATTTAGAGCAAAAGTCATCTACACAAAGAAGTTTTGAGCCACCAAACAGACTCTTATTCAAGCACAGTGTACAAACAAGTAACAAACTTATTGCCGTTTAAATAGTTAAGGTTATCACCAAACACCAATCATTTTAATACATGTATTCATAACATCTAATCAGAGAGAGCTATATGGGAGGACCTGAAACTGTATATTTATCAAGTGAACTTGAAAAAGAACTGTGGAAACCTGTTAGCATACATTTATCACAATTAATATAGATTGGCATTTAAATAGCCAATACTGACACCACAGAGTGTTGGAGCCAATCAATACATGGTAAACAATTAGAAGCCGCTCCTCCCAATGGCAGTCAAAGCAGACCAGATGGGGAACCACTGCTCAGCCTCCTCATGTCTATGCTTGCACTATTCAAGAGAATAACATAATGGTGCTACAGACAATGTAAGCTCCACCCGCCTTGTCCTAAGAAAAGATCAGGTGGGGAGCTGCTTGCTACAAATGCAGTCAATAATACAATGTGTACACAAAGTCAGTATAAGCTCCACTCCCTCATCCTAAATGAGACCCGACAGGTTATACCAGGCACATTTTCTTATAAATGTATCCCATGAAAACAAAAAATATACCGTATATACTCGAGTATAAGCCGAGATTTTCAGCCCATTTTTTTGGGTGAAAAGTGCCCCCAGAAAAGAGGAGAAAAACACCAAGTCACCAAGTCACAAGATTAGATGCTACTCTTGCATAATTCATTGAATATTTTCATTAAAAAAGGGGTTACATAGTATAAAAAAAACACGCCGAACCAGCACACCAGAAAAAGAATAGCAAATCAACAATTACAGTAACAGTAAATTATAGCAAACGTTCCAGATATTGAGACAGTGTGGTGCCAAAGTCTACAATTTCTTTACCCACATGGCTTTTTTCTTTAGCAACAATTTCTCACGGTCACCACCACGTTTTAAACAGGAAACATGATCCAATACCTAGAAATTAAGTTGTGAAACGGAATGTCTTTCTTGCACAAAATGACAAGCGTCAGCTGGATCAGTTAAATGAGGACACATAGCATACTTGTGAGCAGATGCTCTCAATATCTTTAGTCCTCTGAGTCGTCTCCCAAACATATAATAGACCACAGGCACACTTTAACCAGTTAACTACATAATTGTAGTTGCAGGCATAAAAACCTTTCATTCTTAAACAGTGGCTCCATGATCTGGATGATACATGGTGCCACTGTCAAGGACATTGTTGCACTGAGTACTTCCAAGACAATTAAATGTTCCCTTCTTCTGACAAAAAAACACCTGGCCAAATCCTGGACAGGCCCATTTGTAAGAAATCAAGGAACTGGCTCTAAACTCAGGAACAAAATTAAAGTTAAGCCTTAAAATACTCCATCGGTTTTGAATGATCTTAGCAATAAGAGGAGATAATGTATACAAATGGGACTCTTATCAGGTTTGACCCTTGCCCTTTCGTTATCCAAATTCTTTAAAGTTAATTCAAGCAATTAGGGAAAATATCCCAAATAGCAATTAAATGTATTCTTCATGCCCCCATAGTCTCTCTCGCCTGACCCCCAGATCTATCACTATCTTGCCAACTCTTAACATCTGGGACTTGGGAATAGCAGGTTTTAATGATTTGCAATGAAAACTCTGATATCCTAATAGGTAATAACTATCAGTAAATTTAGGAGGGGTGGGCAACTTTGGGTCTCCAGCTGTGCTTTAGCTACAAATCTCAACATGCTTCTGCCTATGGGAGTCAAGTCTTGCAATGCCTCATGGGACTTGTAGTTTCACAACAGCTGATTGGCTGGAGTTTCCCACCCCTGCTCCAAAGAGTATTACCATCCTTATATCCCATGAAAACAAAAAATATAATGTGAAAAGAGGAGAAAACAAATTCATTTTCACTCCAATGTACAAAAAGTTTTTTTTTAATAGATATTTCTGTTGTAGTCTTTCTAAAAAAGACAAAATAGTAGACTCTTTGTGGCCCCACCCATACCCCCACCCAAAAATATCAGCAATATATCTCACCCAAAATAGGACGTATGGGTGAAACAACATATCTGTGTAAACAAAAGCTTTTTCATACACTTCCATAAACAAATTAGCATAGGACAGAGGAAGCATTCAACCCCACAGCTGTACCATTCACTCATTCACAAAATCGTTTTTTCAAAAAGGAAATAGTTTCATGTGCAACAAGTCCAAAAAAGCCAATCCAAAAAGCAACCGCACATTGTCAATCTTTACCGGTAGCTTCTTTATTTGTAAAATCAATTTAACTCCAAGGTTGTGATCCCTGCCTGATGGTCGCTTACCTCTAATGGATTTCACCCAAATGGGCTTAGTTGTAGAGCAGTAAGTGATTATGGGAGGGATCCCTTACTTCTATGCTTCACAGGCAAAAGAGCTTTGTAATAATCACCCTGTATGTCTTAGCTGGCTGAACACAGCCAACAATGCACCTGCATTGGCTTTTTTTGGACTTGTTGTACATGGTTCTCACATGAAATGATTTCCTTTATGAAAAAAGATTTTACGAATTAGTGAATGTCCCCCGGCTATGGGGTCGAATATTTCCGCTGTTCTATGCTAATTTGTTTGTGAAAATGTATGAAGAAGCTTTTGTTTACACAGATATGTTGTTTCATCTATATGTCCTCGTTTGGATAAGATATATTGATGAGGTAGAGACATGTTAGACCCTATGGGTGGGGCTATGGGTGAAGCCTAGTTAGACCCTTTTGTCCTTTATACAAAGCCTACAACTGTGATGTGGAGGGAGCAGTGGAGGTCTCTCTTAGTAATTGAATATTAGTCCAAAAAAGGTCAAAAGACAATAAACTATTGTTTAACTGCCATCGGCTAAGGTATCGCAGTATGTAGACTTTCTACATCTATACAACATCTTGTCATGATATGCTTGTGTTGGCCTTAAAAGCCTAAGATTTGGCCAGGTGTTTTTTTGGGAGAGGAAGAAGGGCACATCTTATTTTGGATGTGCCCAGTGCAACAATGTCTTTATAAGTGCACGGTGTATCATCCTGTAACAGGATCATTGTTTAAAATTAAAGGTTTTAATACCTGCAACTCCGATGATGTAATTTATTGTTTGAAGTGTCCCTGTGGTCTATAATATGTCAGGGAGACAATTAAAGAAAGTATCTCCTCTCATAATTCTGCTACACATAACCATTTGTCTAATCAGGCTGTTGTTTCTCATTTTGTGCAAGAAAGACAGACATTCAGATTCACGACTTTGTTGTCAGGACTTGGATCATGTTCCCCCTTTGAGATGTGGTGGCAATGGTGAGATATTGTTGTCGGTAAAGAATGGAGACTTTGGCACCACACGTACTCAATAGGGAATATGATCTAACACCCTTGTTATAATTTACTGGTACTGTGTTCATATTTTACTTTTTTTCTGGTGTTCTGGTTAGGTATGCTTTTTTAGTATTATGTAACCCTCTTTTTTAATGATAACACTTGATGGATTATGCAATAATAACAAATAATCTGGTTGGTTTATGGGCCAGCCAGGTGTTTTTTTCCTCTTTCCTGTTATATTTTTTGTTTTCATGGGATAACTTTAGAAGAAAATGTGCCTGGTATTGTAATCGGCACTTTAAGTTATGTTAGTATAGTTAGTAATTATTTGAAGTAATTCAGAGTCATGTGACTTAACTTTTTGAAGCATTATATAATAATTATTTGTTCCAAAAAAAAAGTGGTGATTATATCAGCATTGGTTGGGTGAAGTTATATCTGTGTATACACATGACATTATTGGCTGTAGTTGCTGTAGTTGCAGTACTTAGCTATCCATCATGTCAGTATTTAGGATGAGGGGGGAGAGGTCGAGCTTTTATTGCCTTCAGTGTCATTAATGTTTTGTGTACACATTGTATTGCTAAGTGTTAAAAGGAAAATCACTAGCACTCACTAGATAGGAAAATCAATCCTTGTTCTGTTTTTTTTTTTTAAATACCATCACATATATAATAGAGCCCATCGTTTCATGGGCCAGACAGGGTCCTTTCTTCAGGCCATCGCTAATAATTCTGAAGAAGGAACCCTGCGTGGCCCCAAAATGTTGGCTTTTATGAAGCATGTGCCATAGTTCAATAAACGGAAAAAGGATTTATGTTCTTCTTATCTCATAAGTGATTTTCCTTTTAACACTTTGAAGTGTCACATGGCGCCATCCGTGTAATCACTGTGAGCACCACCATTCTCTAAAGGTCGCAACGTTGTATGTAGTTCAGGTGACCCACACTATCAACACATTAGATTACTCACTGCATTTGTAACACTTAGTTTCCCATCTGGTCCTTTCTTAGGACTAGAGGGGTGGAGCTTCCATTGTGCGCACCATCATCATGTCCTTTTGACTAGTGCAAGCATGGACATGGGGAGGCAAAGCATTATTTTATGATTTTGAGGTTCCTCATCAGGTCTGATTTGATAGCCAGTAGGAAGAGCTGCTACTGAATGTTTACCATATTGGCTCCAGCACTCTGTGTTATAAGCATTTAATTGTATGTTTCCTATTAAGGTGTCACTAAATGATCCAAATTGAACCAACCTTCCAATCCTGCACAATGCTATGAAGCACATTCTTTTATTGGAAATGAGAAAAGTATATAAAATAAAGTAATTTTTACTTAGGGGGTTATTCACAAAGCTGCCGAAGGCAGCCAAGTGAATGACCGAGCCGAAGTGAAGTGAGCTGTATGCTGTTCAGCTATTCACTTCAGCCTTGTACGGCTGATTTCAGCCGTACATCGGCTAAAACCAGCCATACATCGGCTGCCTTTGGCTGCCTTTGGTCAGGAAGTAAATAGCCGAATGCCGCCGAGCAGCATGCGGCTCGGCTACTCTACTCGGTAGAGAGCAGAATAGAAAATAGGTGAAATGAATGGGGAAAAAAAGTTGAAAAATTCATTTAAAAAAGGTAAAAACAGATTGGGATTGGGATACTGTATATATATATATATAAATAAAAAATAGA
>NW_017309649.1:42081-54146 GCF_000935625.1 Nanorana parkeri
GGAAAAAGAGTTTTTAAATACTAAAAAAGGGTCTAAAAAGGAAGGGAGACAACAAGTATTCAAAAAATCAAGCACTCAATATATCCCAAACAGTTCAAATCCAAATTTTTTACGCCACTTAGCTCCCAGGCAATTTGTTCGCCAAGCCCTGTGTTTGCATGGAGATTGGTCAGCTTCGGAGGTTGCAGCAGGGGGGAATTTAAATTACTTTTTCCAGATGTGCTATGCAAAGTTATTACTGGAGACAGAGATGAATACAAATGTTGGTATGGAGTATGATTTCCTCTCACTTCCTATTGCGTCAACAGGATAGGAAGTGTAGATTTAAAAAGTGTTACGTAGGCAATTATGAATGAAATGCCTTACCTCATTTTATGACACATCAATTAACCACCTCCCGTCCGCCGATCGTTGAAAGACGGCCGGACGGGAGTCTCCTGGATGCGGGTGGGCGTCTTTAGACATCCTTTGTGCCCGCTCGCCACCTGGCACGCACGAGCGGGAACCCGCCAGGATTTTAAACGGCCAGCGATGGCCGTTTACATACAAGCGGTCCGGCGTCTGTAAAGACGTAAAGTGAAGGTGCGCCCCCCCTCCTTACCTCTGGTCACCGTCGTTGTCCCCGCCGCCGCCGTCCCCGCGATCCCGGGCGTCCATCCGGTCCGGCGATGTCTGTGCACTGAGAACGGAGGGAGATCATGCCCCGATCTCCCTCCATTCTCATCCCGGTCTCTGAATGCAGGAAGTGATGTATATTACATCACTTCCGCATTCCTCTGTCACTCTCCGGTACAGAAACCGGAGAGAAGCTAATGAAGCAGATCTGTGCTTCATCAGCTTCTCTGGGGGTCCCTAGGTGACATTAGGGGTCTTAGAGACCCCTGATGTCTCCATAAAGGGGACCTGTCACTGTAATTTGTTATCACATAGGGTACTTCTTAGCACCCTATGTGATAACAATAAAGTTAAGTGTAAAAAAGTTTTTAAAAAAAAATTGCTCACAAAATAAATAAAAATGTACACACACAAAACATAAAAACCCACAATTTTTTTTTAAAGTCCCCCACCCTTACATAGATGCGCAAAAATGCGTTAGTGCGCCTACACGCAAAAACAACGATTGCTCCGATTATGCTGCACGTGTTACATAACGCCGTGAACGTCGCAATGTGTGCAATAATTTTAGGGCCATCAATCACTGATAACACTAAATTGATGAGCAGTAAAATCTTTTAAAGCGTCGTCTCTGACCAATTTTGGCTATCGTGTTTTTTTGCGATTTTGCGGGCGTGCGCAATTTTAAGGCTTGACATGTTTGGTGTCTATTTACCCGACGTGACCCTGACTTTTATATTTTACCAAAAAATTGGGTAAAAATAAATGTTTCCTAAAAAAATAAAGGGAAAACCATTTTTTTTTAAATATTCAGTACTTTTTTTGTTATATAGTAAAAAATAAAAACCCCAGTGGTGATTAAATACCACCAAAAGAAAGCTCTACGTGTCCCCAAAAAATGGTATAAAATTAATTTCAGTACAGCGTTGCATGACGGAATAAACGTCAGCCAAAGTAGTGCAGTGCTGAATACTGAAAAATGGCCTGGTAAGGAAGGGGGTGTAAACACCCCGGTCAGCAAGTGGTTAAAGAAACTGAATGAATGTATTACCTTTCATCAGAGTAAAAATCCCAACCCAGCAGCCAAACCCAAAGGTGTTCAAATAACTTCCTTCACAAGCGATAATCCGCTCTGTCACACTGTAAGAGAACAAAACATCGTTTTACACCTGTGTTGTAACATCACCATTTACAGTAGAGTAAATTAAGTATATGTAAATGATAGTTCATGACACATGGTTTGTGAAAGACTGGAAGTCATAAATGACTGCCATGTAATGCATTTTTGTTCAATCAAATACCATTGGCCTCCTTTTTTCAACCTATTACATATCAGAACTCCAACCACTTCCTGTCCAGGCACCAAAGCCATCCGACAGTCCTGGGCAGCTGGTAGGGTTGGCTTGGCAGAGGGAGATCCACGCAGGGTGATCTGCAGAGTGAGGGGCTTGCAGAGTACATTTGAAGGCAGAACGCTGGGTCCTGGGAGAAGGTGAAGGTCCAGGCTGACCTGGCCGCAGCGTCAGGTACACCAGGTAGCAGGCAGCACACAGCGGGGGAAAAGAATGAGGAGGGCAGAGTGACACCGGGAGGAGGCTCCTGGGTCAAGGCGGGCAGTGGGAGAAGTCCTGAAGGCCTGGCCATAGCTTCAGGGAACTAGCTAAAGACCATTCATCAATTTGTGCACATTACATTAGTGCATGTCCTACGCTAATTCCTATGCGCCTCCACGCTAATCCATTCATCCATTCATGCCTGCACATTAATGGGTGTTTGCCTTCTGTTCTAAGTAGAGGACCATGAGCAACAGTCCACCCATGTGCTGATTTTCTGTAATGCCCAGGACTTTTCTTAAAGGTTCTCTGTTGCAGTGATGAGTTTTTCCATTTAAAAAAAACAAAACAGCAGAGTCAAACTAAAATAAGACCATGCTAATCCTTTATAAAAAGGTAAAACGATGTATATGACTCACTACAGTACAAAAGTGAACAGACAACATAATTTTACCTTTAGTTCACTTGGAACAAATGTATCCCTGCTTTGTTGTTTCAGTCCGAACCACATTGCATAATGTATTGTGTTTGGCCCTTTGTGAATCATTCTTCAGGAGTTTGTAGTTTCTATAATTAGTTTAGGCATTTAAAAAAAACAACAATAACATTGGAATTAGTATGTGGATAGTTCAGTTTAAATGTTTCTTTTGTAATACATAAATGCTCAATCTTTTGTCATATCTGTGAGAATGGCAGGCCTAGATATTAGGAAGGCATATTTCAGAACATAGATCAGTTAGCTATTTGACTGGATGAGAGGAGAAGTGGGTCTTGTAGAGGTTAACTCTAGACTACTGTACGCACCAAGTTACCCATAAACTTTGCTGGGAACTTTTGAATCCAAATGATTTGAAGATTCTCCAGAATGGGTAGAGTCATTGTGCATTACGTGCTGAATTAAATTAGGGCTATGGACAAGATATCTGACTTTTTAGGGATGATCTTAAAATATCAGACCTGTGGCTCCCTGTTCCTTATATAGTAGTGATGCACCGATACCAGTTTTTCGGCCTCAAGTACTTCTATTTTATTTTTTCGGTACTCACTGATACCGAATGCAGATAGCGGCTTCCCGGGATAACGTGTCTTTTGCGTATTTCTTCCAGATCTGTACAGTAAACCAGAATGACACATTCTGAATGGCACCCCAACACTATTGTGTATTGCTGTGTGCTGCCAAAAAAGGTGCAGGTCCAATTCTTGGGCAACTGAGGTATGTTTATCAGCCCATTAGTTTAAACTGTGTTTATTTATTAACAGTGGTAACTCGCATGCGTTTCCACAAAGTACTCCAGTGGTTAGGTATGAACCTATCCTAAGGGGTCAGTGGCGCAACTATAGCCATAGCAGCCCATGCTGCTGCGTAGGAGTGGTAGCAGGGACCCAGCCGGTAAATAGGAAGGCAAATAAACTGCAAAAGTGTATCTAAATCCAAAAACAAAAATGAAATGTGTTCCAGAATACTATTCCTTAGATATGGTGTTTGCATTTCAGTGTTTTCCTTTTTCTGTAAAATACACATTCCTGTCCGGAATCTTTTTTCTTTTTTCCACTGCAATGCAATGCATGGCTGCTGGGAGCTCCGTTGGGGTGCCCTTCAAATGATTCAGTGCCAGTCAAATGACCTGATAACCTAGACCAAATGCACCTAGTACACAGTACCACATGCTAGGTACATTGTGCAGCAGTGTCACCAACATGCGCTTAGCGCAACTCTCCGGTGTGAATGGGACCTATATGTAAGGATCAATGACATCATTGTCAGATTGACCTCATAATCTGAAATTCTCACCTCGTTCCTGTGAACGAATGGACAGCACTAGAAATTACTGGCTGGGCCATCGTCATTGGAGGTAAGTATGCACATGATGGTGGGGTGGAGGAAGAGGGGTGGCTGGGTGAGTTTTATGACAATTGTGAACTTGTACTAAAAAAAAGAGTATGGGGGGTGACTGGGGGGAGTTTTAAGACAAATTGTGAACTTTCAATTGTAATCTGATACGGTTCAAGAGGGTAAAGAGGGTTGGACAAATCATCCACTATCTACTATCTATGGATATCTATATCCTGTTGGATTCCTTACTTTCATGTTCCATTGCAGTATGGGCAGAGCTCATCAAAGTTGTGATGTGGCATAGTTGTATGTGACAAATATGGCCGTGTGACCCAGCCACTAGATTCCATTCATAGACACGTTTTGTAAGTCCTGCAAGTTGCCAGTTAGCAGTTGCGATACTTGATCACTACCTATAGTGAAATTCCCAATGACAGAGAAGCGTATATTGCTTTTTTGCTTTCTGAGCTAGTAGGTAGCGATAGGCTTCTGTAACAGATGAACAGTTTTATTACCATGAAAGAGATAACATATCAATATGTATGTCTAACCGCAGATTACAAATAAACAATTAATTATCCTCACTTTCCTCTTTTGGTTTGATAACAAAAGAGATCTGTGGCAGAATTTACTCTACCAACTACCATGAAACCACATATACTGTTTGTTAAGTAGGAGGTTAATATGGAATTAGCTTTGCTTGATTATCATTTTTTTTAAGCAGAACCTGTGGCCAGTTATAAACTATAAGAAAAACATCTCTTCCTGCATTTGGGCTAAGGCCATTCATGTAGATATTCTAATCAAACCTATTTTGACTTCTGACCATATGTCTGTCTGTCGTGTACTGGCACTCTGTTACCTGTCGCACAAATCCATCTGTACCATCAAAGAACTCTAGTGAAGACCAAGTTCCCCCTGTCCCTGTACCCCAGTGAAAGCTGTTTTCCATCAATTACAATGTGGCGTACTCTAGCCCTGTACTTGTTCTCCTTTGTGTCTACACTGTGCTTGGATTCCTGCAATGTCTTCGATATTTGTTATGCACTTCTTGCCATGTTCCTTTCACCCAGGAGTCCTAAAAGCACCTAGATATGGCAAGAAGTAATAGAGCTGGATCTGCCACAAGACAATCTAGGTGGATGTCCAGGATGACCAGTCACAACCGTCATGCTCTTGCAGCAAAACAGGAGGATACTGAAACTGGTCAAAGCTGTGGATCTGTCACTACACAAGGGAAAATGCACTTGTAGGTATTCCAAAGAACTTTTAGAACTCCGTGAGTTTGAAGACTTTAGGGCGAGAAGGGGCGCAGCATGCGTAGCATACCATGTCAAATTGTGTGGATAATAGTTTGTATAGCACACACAATATAAATATGCTTACATAACACACAGCTTAACTGTAGCACTGATACCAGCAATTCCAGCACCCCTTCTAGTAATTATACCCTTCAATTTATCAAATTCAGGACCCCATCCAGCAATTACGACCTCCAGTTTAGCAGTTCTAGTACCCCATCAAGTAATTCCAGACCCTGGTCCTGCAGTTGTAGGACCCCAGCCATCCAGCAGTTCTAACACCCAGTTCAGCATGGCACTAGGGCATCCAGCACAAGCTTCTACCCTTTCACTTCAGTTCTGATGTCTTTGTGCTCCATCCCCACATCTGAATCAGTGGAGGGAGCATCTTCCAGTTGGCAAGGGGTTTTGGTGCAGTCATTGGTGGAAGGTACACTGAGAGGAAACTGGGTAATGACATGCTAATGCAACAGCAGAAGATTTATTTTGTGCAATGCATTCTGCTTCCTGTTCTGACTGTGATGGTGACTCTACTTTCAGTCAGCTGATTGCAGGGTGGGAGATTAGCAACATTGAGCCAGTACAGACAATGCACATGGGTTGTAGTGCATCCATTGGTGGAAGATACACTGAGGGGAAGCTGGGTAATGACATGTTAATGCAACAGCAGAATATTTTTTGTGCAATGCATTCTGCAGGGCCGGAGATTAGCAACATTGAGCAGTACAAACAATGCACATGGGTTGGCTTCTCTGTATCTGCTGCAATCCTTATTAACTTCAGTTGATCCTTAATAGTTTAAGTTGATAACTTGACTTGGACCATATTTTGCCTTATTCCATCTCTGCCAGTAATGTGAGTGTACATACTTTGGTGGACATGATAGGTTCACTGTAGCATTTAATCATATGCATTATATACTCAGAGGCTGCTTTATTAAAGTGTATCCACCCAAAACATTTTTTCTTGGATAGAGTAGGAAGTACTGTACTCTCTTCTTTTGCAGGTATATTTCTTTTGCCATTTTACATTTAGCGACAGAGTCAATCAGGGCCAGATTGTGGCCCTCAGGTGCGCAGAACAATCCAGAGAAATGTTTCTGCATATGCTATGACTAAGGATGAAAATCCAAAGTGTGTAATAACCTATTAATTTAAAAAATGATAAATGATTAGCAAAGTTGTATAAAGTACAAAGGAGTTGGTCATATTTGTCAGATCAAGTTACCTGTTACTCTATACCAGTAATTTTGTTAGCAGGGCTGAGTCTAAGAAAGTACTTAGCACATATGTCCCCATTATTTGGGTGTCACTGTGGAACAGCTAGCCATTAATCTACTTTGCATTTAATATCCATATAGACTAGACTGACCATGTTTCCCATTTTAAATGGGACAGTACCGTTTTTTAGTAATTTTTCACATGTTCCGTTGTTTCATAAAAAAAATAAATTTTGTCCCATTTTTTAGGGATGTTCTAATACCGTCCCTTTATATTTTTAAACCGCAGCGCCTGCTGAGTTCACGCGCTTGTGGGGACCTCGGCAGCCTGCTGGGGCCCTGGCAGTAGCTGTTCCTGGCAGTAGCTGTTCCTGGCAGTGCCTGTCTGGTTCTATGTCTCCACCTCCTCCTTTCCGGTGCAGGCACAGCCATAGACAGCCCCACAAACAGAACAGTACAGCCCCGGAGACGGCACCCGCCTGAAGAACTCTTCATTGCATAGTCCCTGCCCGCAGAGCCCTGCAGAGATCCACATGCTGCCCGGGTGAGATGTATGGTGCTCTGGGGACATGTATGGTGCTCTGGGGACATGTATTGTGCTCCGGGGACATGTATGGGGCTCTGGAGACATGTATGGTGCTCTGGGGACATGTATAGTGCTCTGGGGACATGTATGGTGCTCTGGGGACATGTATTGTGCTCCGGGGACATGTATGGGGCTCTGGAGACATGTATGGTGCTCTGGGGACATGTATAGTGCTCTGGGGACATGTATGGTGCTCTGGGGACATGTATTGTGCTCTGAGGACATGTATGGTGCTCTGGGGGCATGTATTGTGCTCTGAGGACATGTATGGTGCTCTGGGGACATGTATTGTGCTCTGAGGACATGTATGGTGCTCTGGGGACATGTATGGTTCTCTGAGGACATGTATTGTGCCCTTGGGACATGCATGGTACTCTGGGGACATGTATGGTGCTCTGAGGACATGTATGGTGCTCTGAGGACATGTATGGTGCTCTGGGGACATGTATGGTGCTCTGAGGACATGTATGGTGCTCTGGGGACATGTATGGTGCTCTGGGGACATGTATTGTGCTCTGAGGACATGTGTGGTGCTCTGGGGACATGTATGGTTCTCTGAGGACATGTATGGTGCTCTGGGGGCATGTATGGTGCTCTGGGGGCATGTATGGTGCTCTGGGGACATGGCTCGTTTACTCCTAATCCAAAACAGCATAATAATTAATTTTGTCCAAAACATTATGCTGTACACATCTACTAAATCTACTCTTGTAAATCTGCCTATTTAGGGAGATGTTTTCTGAGACAATGGCACTCTTGTCATTTCCTAGTGTTCATCCCTGAGGCTTTCATGACACATTGTGCACTTACGTGAGACATGTTGTATTTGTAGAGATAGAACATCAGCTTATCACACAATAGTTATTGGCCGAATAAGCCCTCTTTTATCATTTTGCCATTATTTATATCTGGTACAAATATATTAACCCTGCTATATGTTGCATGGTTTACACCTCTCTTGTTTTCTTTGGTTTCTCAGAAATATTAAAGTCCCAGGTTTTTTTCTCTTCTGCATACAGTACTTCACTTTTTGGGTGAATTGTATTTTTTTGGTAAGGGTAGGTCACTTAATTTATCTTTTCTTGACAACAGAAGTGGTCTGCACCAGCCACATCTCAGGTATAACCGGAGACTAGGGAAGAGTGGAGGGGAAGCGGGGCAAATGGTCTGCCGAAGGCCGGTCTTTTGCCCCGCAAATGACAAATGACCTGGGGACGCTTAACTGTCATTAAACAAAAAGGACCGGGAGGAGCTGGCCATGATGTCACGGCCGGCTCCGCCCAGTTGTTATTAATTGGCCGGGACCTGCTACAAGACTCTAGCTGGTGCTGGCCAATAGGAAACAGTTGTGCGGAGCTTGCTGTCAATGCTAGCAACACCCAATTGTGTTTTTTTTTTAATCTGTTTATTTTAAAATTTTACTATTAATTTAAATTTTTTAGATTTTTTCAACCTTCTTTTTTTGTGACTATTTTCATTGATTTTCTATTCTGCTCGGTACCACGGAGTTACTGAGCAGAATAGCCGAGCCGAATGCCATTCGGCTATTCACTCACTGCCGTTCGGCCCCTATGTGAATAGGGGCGAACGGCAGTGCGTGAGCTGCCCGAGCTTTGGTTCAGCCGATCCAGATGTTGGATCCAGTGGCGTAACAACCGGGGGGCTGGCGGTGCGGCTGCCCCGGGCAAGATATGGGAGGGGGGCGCCGGCCGCTGGACAGTGAAACGCAGGCTCCGAGGTAAAAAAAAAACATTTACAATCAGGCACATACTAGGTCAGCTCTGTGAGCCTTGGCTGTGAGGACCCGACCCAGCGAGCAGCAGCCACCCTATATTATATCAGAGACAGAGAGAGAGGGAGAGACCTGCGGCGGAGCCTCCGACTGGGACCGGGTTAGTTCTAATGATTGAAATGTTTGTCCTCAGAGCCTCAGCCTCCCACTAAGCCTCCTCCAACTGTCTGAACTGAGACCAGTCAGGGTCAGACAGTTGAGATGACTGCCTGCCATTAGTTGAACTTAATATGTTCTATAATGGCATTGTATTATATAATGGCATTGTATTGTGAACTACAAGTAGTCAGTCCCACTGGGACTTGTAGTTCCCTGTAACTGAGGCTATATTAAAGTACTAGAAATACAATGCCTTTATAGTACGTAGAATAAAACACAGATTAACTTAAATGTTCTATTCTTAGTTCTATAATGGCATTGTATTATATAATGGCATTGTATTGTGAACTACAAGTAGTCAGTCCCACTGGGACTTGTAGTTCCCTGTAACTGAGGCTATATTAAAGTACTAGAAATACAATGCCTTTATAGTACGTAGAATAAAACACAGATTAACTTAAATGTTCTATTCTTAGTTCTATAATGGCATTGTAGTACTTTCAGGTGGACAGTAATTAATACAGCTTCATAACATACAGGGAACTACAAGTTCCAGCATGCCCTCATTGTCCCTGTATACCCCCCAAACACACATATTTTTTGCAGGGAACTACAAGTCCCATCATGTCCTAATTGCCCCCTGTTTACCACCACCCCATGTCTCCCAGGGAACTACAAGAACCAGCACGCCCTCCTTGTCCCTGTACACCCCCCACATATCACTCCATTTAAGTGTTCAAGTGTTCCCATTCATTCACAAGAATGATTGCGATGAAGAACACACAAAGTCCTACTGCTCATCCAGAGGAATATATATTATTACTCATTACACCGAGCACACAATTGTCTTGCCCCAGGAATGTTGTACCAGAGAGGGGCTTGCAGGTTTAGATGATGTTTCATGGAGTTTGGTTACATTTTAGGGTAAGACTTCGGGTTCGGGATTAACGTTCAGAAGTAGGTCAAGGTTCAGTGGTATGGTCAGTTTAAATGCTAAGTGTTGTGTATGAGGAAGCTTTTTCCAGTGGCAGCATCTTCCTTCTTCATCCTTAAGACGGTTAGTGATAAGGTAATTTCAAAACATTTGTGATGGAGTTACACCATCACAGCACTTGGCATTAGAATCTGACAGGATTTTTTGTGACGCAAATTATTGTTTTTTGGTTACAATACATAAAGAGACTGGAGGGTGACCTATGCAGACTTGCCAACCCTTGAAAACGTCTATGTGATGAAACGCGTCGGGGGCGGTCCTGCAGTCACGTCACACCTTCAGTCTGATTGAGTCTGTTTTAGACTGACCGGCCGGAATTTTCGTTTTATATTTTATAATTTGTTCAAGCGCTTTTTTATCTAATAAACTATCCTAATTTACCACACTATGGAAGTACAGATGTTCCTCACTTACCGACTTACCTGTTTTGCGACCACTCGCACTTACGACGGACCGCCGATCGACCTCCGACCTTCCGCGTCAGCGTCAGTGCGACGGGTCGCCGGCGGAAGTGACATCCCCCGATCTTCACTGCAGGTCTCGGTAAGTATTTCCATTGCCGGATGTACAGTACACTGTTCGGTACTGTACATCGGCAACGCTATACAGTACTGTACTAATGCAGTATAGTACTGTATAGAGTTCCTCACTTAACGACCAATCCGTTTAACGACCTGGTCGTAGGAACGGAACTCGGTCGTTAAGTGAGGAATACCTGTACTGTCTTTTCTTTCCTGACTTCGAACGGAAATTTCATAGGGACAGCAGTGAACCCTGTGAAAGTCAGGAGTGGGAAGAGGACGGCGAATGACTGACTGCATCTTGGTGCTGTACACGGCCTGAAAACATCTGCGGTCCGGTGAGTACATACCCAAAAGGGGATTTCTGCGCTTCCTTCTTTTACAACACGAATTATCACTGAATAGGATATACTTTCTCTTCTTCTGACACTTTGGTTGCTATAGACAATTTTTTCTTTCCTTTTTTTTTTTGTTTTCAAGGATTTTTCTACACAGTTTTTGAAACACCAATTTATGATATTTATTAGGGATGCACCGATACCACTTTTTTAAGACCGAGTACGAGTACCAATACTTTTGATAAAGTACTCGCAGATACCAATTACCGATACTTTTTCTTAAAGGGACAGGTCACATTTTTCTAATGCAATACAAACTAATGCTTTAAGGTCACTTTCTTAATATTATGATTCATGAGATGACGAGGGAGCATGACGCCGGCTTCCCGGCCAATCAGAATGCCGGGCGCTGCGTCATTACACGGCGCCCGGCTTCCGGATTTGCTAGCTTCCTGACCAATCGGGAAGCCAGGCAGCGCGTCATTGCACGCTACCCGGCTTCCTGATTGGCCGGGAAGTCGACTCCATGCTCTCTCATCACAAGTGACTAGAGAGCATGGAGCCGTTTCCTGGCCAATCAGGAAACCGGGCAGTGTGTAATGATGCGCTGCCCGGCTTCTTGATACAGGAAGTACTCGTGTTAGGTATCGGAGCATTTGGACGAGTACTCACCCAAATACTCGGTATCGGCACCTATACCGATACTAGTATCGGTGCATCCCTAATATTTATATTGTCATTGTTATTGGTTGTACTTACATATTAGATGATATATCGTATATCACTTATTTTGATTATATTATATAAAGTTCACTGTTAGGTTTCTGCTAGGAGATATACACAGCCACATTTTATAGTGATAGTTTGTTTCACAGTTCTATTTGAGGATACATGGTATATCATTCACTTCGATCATATTATACGAAGTGGTTCACTGTATGTTATATTGTGACATTTGTTTCATTTATTTGAGGATACATTATATATTATTCACTTTCATCATAACATACCAAGTATTTCACTGTTCATATCTTTTTTAAGAGATATTTTATTTTTTCACATAATACCATTTAGGTTTGGAATACACATTGTTGGGTGTAATACCGTGAGGCTGTTAGCGCTATACTGTTGATTGCTAAAAAAAACCTTTGACTAGCTTAACAATGGAATTACAGGCGGTACTATATTTCTAATAATAAAACACAGACACCAA
>NW_017309650.1:0-534 GCF_000935625.1 Nanorana parkeri
AGACCGCGGCCATCTTGGTCGGCAACTCGCCACGCCCCCCCCCTATGGACAATTTCAAACATTTTCGCAAGGAACCTAATGTTCAAAGTTATGTACGATAAAAATACCATTCAAAATAACCAATTAAAAATGGAAAAATCAAGATGGGAGGGCTACACCATGCAATCTCATGCAACTACTAGAGGAGGGGAACACTGTAGACTCTGCACCTTGCGAGGACACCCAAACTGGAGGGGAAACATCTATCCCACCCACTACATTTAAGAAAAAGTAATCTAAGTTCCCAGCCATTCAGTCGAACCCCCATATTTGGGCGTTCCTTCAAAGTAAGATATTGAAACATTGCCTAACTCCTCCTCGGTAACAAATCTACCTAGACCACTCAGGGAGGCCCTAGATAGGTTGTCCACAGAGGCGGCTCTAGAGTTTGCGAGGCCTTAGGCGAAACCTAAACATGATGCCCCACTCAGGCCTGTGGTGTCTCCCCAGGGCACTGTGGGGTTTAACCAGTCTGGTGAGACCCCACAGAGCCCT
>NW_017309650.1:2675-3706 GCF_000935625.1 Nanorana parkeri
GAGTGAAGATTGACTTCTCCCTCTTCCCCTATATTTGGAGAGCCCTGGTTAAACTATGGTTCTGTGGGGTCTCACCAGCCCTGGTTAAACCCCACAGAGCCCTGGGGAGACCCCTAAAGAGCCCTGGTTAAATCAGGGCTTTGTAGGTCCTCACCAGGGCTCTGGGGGGTTTAACCAGGGCTGGTGAGACCCTACAGGTTTAACCAGGGCTGGTGAGACCCTACAGGTTTAACCAGGGCTGGTGAGACCCTACAGGTTTAACCAGGGCTGGTGAGACCCTACAGGTTTAACCAGGGCTGGTGAGACCCTACAGGTTTAACCAGGGCTGGTGAGACCCTACAGGTTTAACCAGGGCTGGTGAGACCCTACAGGTTTAACCAGGGCTGGTGAGACCCTACAGGTTTAACCAGGGCTGGTGAGACCCTACAGGTTTAACCAGGGCTGGTGAGACCCTACAGGTTTAACCAGGGCTGGTGAGACCCTACAGGTTTAACCAGGGCTGGTGAGACCCTACAGGTTTAACCAGGGCTGGTGAGACCCTACAGGTTTAACCAGGGCTGGTGAGACCCTACAGGTTTAACCAGGGCTGGTGAGACCCTACAGGTTTAACCAGGGCTGGTGAGACCCTACAGGTTTAACCAGGGCTGGTGAGACCCTACAGGTTTAACCAGGGCTGGTGAGACCCCACAGAACCATAGTTTAACCAGGGCTCTGTGGGGTCTAACCAGCCTTGTTAGACCCACAGAGCCCCAGGGAGACCCAACAGACCTCTGGGTAGACATCAAAGAGCCCTGGTGAGACCCCACAAAGCCCTGGTTAAACCTGTAGGGTCTCACCAGCACCAGGGCTATGTGGGGTCTCACCAGCCTCGTTAGACCCCACAGAGCCCTGATTAAACCAGGGCTCCGCAGGGTCTCACCTGGGCTATGTGGGGACTCACCACCCTGGTAAGACCCCCTCAGAGCCCTGGTTAAACCAGCACCAGGGCTCCGTAGGATCTCATCAGGGCTCTGTGGGGTCTCACCATGGCT
>NW_017309650.1:3859-6714 GCF_000935625.1 Nanorana parkeri
GACGCTGTGGGTTCTAACCAGCCTTGGTAGACCCAAAGAGCCCTGGTGAGACCTCTCAGTACCCTGGCAAGACCCCACAGAGCCCTGGTTAAACCAAGCCTCTGTAGGGTCTCACAAGGGCTCCATGGGGTCTCACCAGCACCAGGGCACCATAGGGTCTCACCAGGGCTCCAAGGGGTCTCACCAGGGCTATGTGGGGTCTTGCCAGCCTGGTTAGACCCATCAGAGCCCTGGTGAGACCCTACAGAGCCCTGGTTAAACCAGGACTCTGTAGAATTTCACTAGGGATCTCACCAGGGTAGCAGGCCCATGTGGGGTCTCACTAGGGCTCTGTGGGGGTCTAACCGGCCTTGTTATACCCCACAGAGCCCTGGGGCTCTGTGGGATCTCACCAGGGCTCTGTGGGGTCTCACCAGGGCTATGTGGGGTCTTGCCAGCCTGGTTAGACCCATCAGAGCCCTGGTGAGACCCTACGGAGCCCTGGGGCTCTGTGGGATCTCACCAGGGCTCTGTGGGGTCTCACCAGGGCTATGTGGGGTCTTGCCAGCCTGGTTAGACCCATCAGAGCCCTGGTGAGACCCTACAGAGCCCTGGTTAAACCAGGACTCTGTAAAATTTCACCAGGGGTCTCATCAAGGCTCTGTGGGGGTCTCACCAGGGTAGCAGGCCCATGTGGGGGTCTCAATAGGGCTCTGTGGGGGTCTAACCGGCCTTGTTATACCCCACAGAGCCCTGGTGAGATCCCACAGAGCCCCAGGGCTCTGTGGGGTCTCACCAGGGCTCTGTAGGGTCTCGTCAGTGCTCTGTAGGGTCTAACCAGCTTGGTTAGACCCCACAGAGCCCTGGTGAAATCCGAAAGAGCCCTACCCGGGCTCTGTAGGGTCTCACCAGGGCTTTGTAGGGTCCCAACAGGGCTCTGTGGGGTTTAAACAGGGCTGGTGAGACCTCACAGAGCCCTGGTGAGACCCCACAGAGGCCTGGTTAAATCATGGCTCTGTAGGGTCTCACCAGCACCAGGGCTCTGTAGGGTCTCACCAGCCTGGTTAGACCCCTGGTGAGACCCCAAAGAGCCCTAGTGAGACCCCAAGAAAGCACTGGTAAAACCAGGGCTCAGCAGGGTCTCACCAGGGCTCTGTAGGTTCTCACCAGCACCAGGGCTCTGTAAAACTCTCTGGGGTCTCACCAGGGCATCAGGGCTCTGTGGAGCCTCACCAAGGCTCTGTGGGGGTCTAACCAGCCTTGTTAGACCCACAGAGCCTGGGGAGACCCCACAGAGCTCTGGTGAGACACCAAAGAGCCCCGATGAGACCCCACAAAGCCCTGTTTAAACCTGTAGGGTCTCACCTGGGCTCTGTAGGGTCTCACAAGCACAGGGCTATGTGGGGGTCTCCCCAGCCTGGTTAGACCCCACAGAGCCCTGATTAAACCAGAGCTCTGCAGGGTCTCACCAGGGCTCCGCAGGGTCTTGCCTAGGCTCGGTAGGGTCTCGCCTGGGCTATGTGGGGTCTCACCACCCTGGTAAGACCCCTCAGAACCCCGGTGAGACCCCACAGTGTCTGATCTCACCAGGGCGAGATGGGGTCTCACCAGCAGGCTCCGTAGGGTCTCACCAGGGCTCTGTGGGATCTCAGCATGGCTATGTGCGGTCTCACCAGCCTGGTGAGACCCCACAGAGCCCTGGTTAAACCAGGGCTCTGAGGGGGTCTCACCAGAGCTCCATGGGGTCTCACCAGCACCAGGGCTCCGTAGGGTCTCACCAGGCCTCCAAGGGGTCTTACCAGGGCTCTGTGGGTGTCTAACCAGCCTTGTTAGACCCC
This sequence comes from Nanorana parkeri, assembly GCF_000935625.1. Lineage (NCBI taxonomy): Eukaryota > Metazoa > Chordata > Amphibia > Anura > Dicroglossidae > Nanorana > Nanorana parkeri. The sequence goes on from NW_017309650.1 coordinate 5,677, forward strand.
ACAGGGCCCTGGGGAGATCCCACAGAGCCCTGGTTAAACTAGGGCTCTCACCTGCTTTCCACAGGGCTATCCACAGGGCTCTCCAGGCTGCCACTCCAGTACTGTGCTGGCCGTGTCTTCCGGGCGGGAGCTGGAAGGACGATGTCTCCGTCGGCTTCTGAAGTTAAACTCCGCCCTCCCAGGAGTGAGGCAACCGCCTAATTTGCCTAATTAAAGAGCCGCCTCTGGTTGTCCACAATGGAAGATATTGTCATCAAGCCATCCGACAAAGGGGGGAATATAGTTGTACAAAACAGAACCCAATATGAACTAATGTGCTATAAAATCTTGAACAATCCGGAATGGTATCAAAAGATAGATGAGACCGTAATAAAAACTTACCAAACTGAATATCAAACAATCATTTACGGGCATTGCAAAACGATCTTATTAACAAACAAACGTTGGACTACCTCGATATAAAATTCCCCCGTCTACCTACCTTCTATTGCCTCCCGAAGACTCATAAGAACCTTATGGATCCTACGGGTAGACCAATAGTCTCAGGGATAGGTAGCCTCACAGAACTGGCCAGTCGGATGATCGATGACTATCTAAGACCCCATGTGATTGCTTTACCCTCATATTTGCAGGACACATCTGACCTTCTAAAAAGCATAGATGGAATCATGATTCCGCCTGACTCCTGGCTGGTCACAATCGACGTAGAGGCACTATATAGTAGCATCCCCCATCTTAAAGGCATACAAACCATCAGACAGTTCTTAGAGGAAATAATTAACTCATCTATTTTATATAACAACTTTATACTTGACCTGTTACTGTTTATTTTGACACATAGGGGTCTATTCACAAAGCTGCCGAAGGATCTGGCCGTAGCTTCGGCCGATCCTTCGGCTAGCTTCGGCCCCAGGACCCGTTCGGTTCAGGAGAACCGAGGGGGTGCTGTACGGGCTATTCACAATAGCCCGTACAGCTCCCGATCACGGCCGAGCGGCTCAGTCGAGCCGATCGCATATGCCTCGGCTCGGCTGAGCC
>NW_017309650.1:7000-44830 GCF_000935625.1 Nanorana parkeri
TGCACTTCGGGTCGGCCGAACATGCTGGGCATGTTCGGCCGTCCCGAAGCCACACGAAGCAAGCCGATGTACGGCTGAAATTAGCCGTACCAGCCTGAAGTGAATAGCCGAACATGCTGAGCATGTTCGGCTGATCCGAAGCCACACGAAGCAAGCCGATGTACTGCTGATTTCAGCCGATGTACAGCTGAAATCAGCCGTACCAGCCTGAAGTGAATAGCCAAACAGTGTTCGGCTCACTTCACTTCTGATCGGTCATTCACTCGGCTGCCCTCGGCAGCTTTGTGAATAGACCCCATAATGTCTTCATTTTCAGCGGCTCCCACTACCTCCAGATACAGGGGGTAGCGATGGGCAGGTGTTGTGTCCCATCGTATGCCAACCTGTATCTGGGGGGGTGGAAATGTGAATTATTTCCCTCCTTGGACGCTTATGGATACTCAGAATATATCCTTACATGGCTAAGATATATAGATGATGTCTTTATGATTTGGCTGGGCTCCCGGGAGGAATTGGAGATTCCTCCCGGGAATTGGAGATGTTTGTCTCATGTTTTCAGCAGAATAATTTCATTCTAAAATTTACAATGCAATGTCACCAAAAATCTATTCCATTCCTGGATGTTGACGACGATGGCTCAATTTTCACGGGCCTCCACAGAAACGAAATGGCAGGAAATACTATCCTGTACGCCACCAACGCACATCCGATCCCGCTAAAAAGAAGCATACCCTACAGCCAGGGTAGAAGAAGAGGCGGCAAAGCTTAGGGATCGCCTGTGCGCAAGGGGGTATAGTAGATGGGTTTTGAAACGAGCATACAAAAGGGCCAAGCAACAAACACGGGAGAAACTAATTTACACATCTTAAAAACAAGAACAGGAGAGGCAACAAGTACCAACAGTGAAAGTAATTACCCGTTACTCTAAACAATTTAATCAAGTCAAACAGATTTTAGACAAACACTGGTATCTGCTGTCACAAGACCCTATAGTCTCCAAATATATAAGAGCCCAACCGGAGATTATATACCGTCGCCCCAGGTCTCTACGGGACCAACTAATACATAGCCATCATCTAGAGAATAAGGCAATAGAAACAGCCCACACGGGAACTTTCAAATGCGGACACTGCAATTTTTGCGAATTTATCAAACAAAGTAGATCTATCATACTCCCTAATGGCCAACCATGGTCCCCTAGGGACCACATTGATTGTCAAACTAGAGGGTTCGTCTATTTAATGACCTGCCAATGTGGTGCATTTTACGTGAGAAAAACGATCAGGCCATTCCTAAAACACATTCAGGATCATGTGTACTTAACATCTAATGAGTAAGTAAACACAGAGGAGAAAACTAGATTCCCTGCTCTGTGTAAACACCCCTTAAGGGGGTTGATTCAACCCACGAGGATTGAGTTAGGGGTAATACCCTGACCCTACAGGTAATTAATATGACAGCTGTATATGATCCATATCGGTCTATGTATGTATATATGTCCGCTGCTATTCAATGAATTGATCATGTGCATTGATATGACAGCGGTATATGATCTATATCGGTCTATATATGTATTTATGTCCGCTGTTATATTCCTCTGTTTGTAAATCGTGAAGATACTCAGTTGGGAAGTTTCACCAGGGTCCTGAATGTTGTGTACCCTCAGTGAGCTGGTCGGAGGCCCCCCTTGGTTCAACTATATATTTCACAAGCAATCTACAGGTTCAATGGAAGTGTGGGAAAGGTTTGGTGTCCTGCTGACCCTGGTTTCTCTCATTTCATCATATAAAAATAATGTATAGGCCTCCACCTGCTTCTGCATTTAGATAACATATTTATACCATTTATTGTGACATATAGTTGAAACATCCGATGTTTATTAACCCATTGACCGCTACCTATGTATAAGATTCATGGAAATTCCTTTAAAAACTTTGTTTGGGTCATCAATAATGTTCCTTATAAGTGTGGGAAATGTTTTCCCTTGGCCCAATACATCTGCTTTGTTTAGATATCATTGATATAATTGAATATAACTCTTTGGCATCTATCTGAACATTTCTGTATTCAGATAATATAAGCTGTCTCATATACCGTTACCTATTATTGATTGTCTGTATGCAAAAGGACACATTGTATGTAAATATGATGTATTATATGACACACTGTATGTAAATATGATATACTGTATGTGATTATAAATACTTCCAATGATGATCCCTATCCCCTTCGGGAGGCTTCATCACTTGAATGTCAGTATTTTTCGATGGTAGGGTGTGTGTCCAGTAGCCCTCCCCCCCACCCCCCCGGACTGGTCTTTGTTGGGGAGATGGGTGCTAACCATGTTCCCTGCGGGCAGCACTCAGGGTGCTGCCGTCTCTTATGAGGCGGCCGGTGTCTGCCTGACCGAGGCCGCCATTTGGCCGTTGCTGACTTAGCCGTCCCTATGTGTCACTGGATCATCTGCCCCGTTTTATATTTTTCATTTTTTTATCGTTGTTTCCTTTTGTCCATTTATCTGCTGGGCATGGCCTGTGGCTATTGGGAGCTTATGCAGCATGTGTGGGAGTGGCTTACTGTCCCTGCATTGCTTATTGGGGCGGCTCCGTCTTGGTCACGTGATGACGTCATGGCGTAGTCTCGGTCACGTGATGACGTCATGACGACATCACAGTGGATGCCGTTATAGCGCCCACGTGAGCCTCCAGTGCTAGTGTGCAGCCTGGGGTGGCCGCTCAGTACGCTGGGGCCTTGGAGATGAGAGGTTGGACTGATACTTTTCGGTCGCTGACGGGTGAACCACTGGGTAAAAGACTGTAATCATCTAATGGTATGTGCACCCCTTAAACTATGGACTTTCTATGGGATGTTATGATCACTAAGTGATAGTCTCATATACATCCGGCTTTGATGCTACTGTGAGGCTCTGACTTTGCCCCTCATCTATTTTTTCAGGGTTATTTTGATACCACATACCTCTCACCTCCCCGCTGCCTTTAGTGGGGTTTATGGTGTTGACCTCTCTCCCCTTGTCTGCTCCGGTGGGTGTGATTCAGGCGCTGTGCCTGGACGGGGCTACAGGGACGCAAACACATCGACTTGTTTTAATGGTAGGTGACATGTTCACCCAAACTATGTAGTACATACTGAGTTAAGATTTTGTATTGTAGATTATGATTATATATGTATATCCTTTTTTGAATCATGTAGATAACTTCCTCCTCCTGAAAAAGCGCCGTCAAGCGTGAAACGTCGAAACTGCTCTTCCACACCCAACCCTTCCAACAGTATTTTTCACTTACATTATTACTACCTATGTTATGTCTATTATGGTATGAGGTCTTGATTTGCCTTAATCCAGATCATGCATCATTTTTCCATGTGTTGAACCCAGATCATGTTTAATATTGGTTTTCTATATCTGAATCATGGTTTCTTTTAATGGTCATACTATGCATGAAGGGCGGTGCCAGTGGAGATCAAGTCTGCTTCACTTCTAAACCCTCCTAGCATTGATTCCACACCTATTCATATATGTCAGCATCATGAATTTTGGATACCTGATGAACTAACCTTGATCATGTCTATCTATTAATTGCCAATCTAAATTTGAATCATGTCTTTTTTTATTAACACCTATACTGTGAATGGAAGTTTTTTTGTGAAGGGAATGAGCATAGAGGGATTTATCTACTCAGCTGGTTACTGTTACCGTACTTTTATGAATTGGCTATGAGCCTCTTTTAAAATAATATTATTAAAACTATATCTTTTATATACTATTTTTGTTCGGAGTTGTCATTTTGGTGCTTCCAAAACCCCACCTTTCTTCTCATTTTTTTCTAACTATTACCAGGGGGACGGCACCTATTATCCAAATCCAGGTCAAAACCTCTTTTACAATATAGAGGCAGAACTGAAACCAGACATAGGGGGAGGAGAGCTGGGAAGAGCAGACTGACTCACAATGATGCAGCAGCAGATTGTCAATTGGGTGTTTTGTACAATACATATCAGCCACTATTAGATGTAACTGACATTTAAGGTGTCCATTCAGGATACCTACAGTGAAATCATTATCTCTCATAGCACGTATTTCCGCAGTTGAGTTGATGTCCCATATACCTTCTTCAGGATTTGCACACTGTACCTGATTAACTATAGGGCAGGGGTAGCCAAACTTCGACCCTCAAGCTTTTGTGGAACTACAAATCCCATGAGGCATTGCAAGACTCTGACAGCCAGGGGCATGACTTCCGGAGGCAGATACATAATTGCATTTGTAGTTTCACCACAGCTGGAGGGACTGAGTTTGGCTACCACTGCTTTAGGATATCAACGTATAATAGAGTATTCATGGTGTGTGGACAAGTACCTGCTATGCTCATGGATTTGTGTGTTCAGGCTACAGTATATGCACACTAAATTTACTAACAAGTGTGGTTTGGTATGGAATGCAAGATCCAGCATCTGAACACATACCAACTAAGCCATGGCCGCCTAAAATAAAAAATATGGTTTTCCCTACTTTTGGATATAACTGCTGTTAGTATTTTTAAATGTGCATGCCATATAAAAATCAATCCATATCAAATATATTAGGCTATTTTTAAAGAAGACATTAAATAACCCTATTTTGTAAAAAGATTCAGTGAATCATACGCAGGGGGGCGGCTATTGTATTGCACATGCACATATCTTTAACTTTAAGAGCTAGCCAGTGCGCAAGATTCCATATAGGTTCCATATGCCCATAGCCCATGAATCAAACCCAAGAACATTTGTTCATAACTAGTTCCAAACAAGGCCTTCTGTAGTTTTGAATGAGGGATAATTCATGTACAGTATCCTGTGGCAGGAGTGTGCAGCAATACCAAGAGGCACTGATAAAACCCTTCTGACTTTGACTTCAATGACATCTCTAAAATATTATTTATTAATTGTGAATATTAATATTAAATTCAGTGGGCGTTCAGAGTCTTGCAATATTCCCTGGACAATATTAGAAGTCTTATATTAGACGGTTCCAGAAGCTCTCTTTATACATTAAAAAAGGGAAATTACTTAATGCTCAGTGACAAAATAGAACAATTCAAGAAAATATGAATCTACTGAAGAAAATACACATGCTCAGATGCAAAAAACATTTGAATAGGCAGATTCCATTGGACAAATGACCATAGTACATTACCTGATCCCATGTTACCCCTCCCTATTACTTTTTCCTCACTCTTTACTGCTTTCTCTCTTTCATGCTGTTTACTCTCCCCTTCATACCCATTTCTCCTATACTTGCCCCTCAACCAAAAATGGTGTACCCAAGTCTTGGAATAACAACCCTGAATCAGAAATAAATCTCTGATATTATTTAAACTTTTTTGTTGGGAGGTAAACATCTCTGTAATCAAAAAGGTCTTACACAACCACTCATTTGTTTAAATTGTCTCTGCTAGTTGTTAAACAAAAATGTTACAATGCCGTCTAAGTACATGTACTGCCTTCACTTTCTGTAACAATAAAAATGTTTGAAAAGAACACTACTTGCAAATTATTGTTTAGATATAATAAATAATTCCAAAGCCATTCCAAGCAATAATTATTTTCTGCCACTAGATGTTGCTAGTCTACTGGGCTGAGTGATGGCCACCATAATTTAACCCACTTCCTCTGAGCCCAGGCTGTCACAGCAGTCTAGACTCAATATACTTCTGCGCTAGTGAGCTTTGCTTAGTTCAGCAGTAAAGATCGCCAATGGAAGAGAAGAAGGATATGTGACATCATTGAACCAAACAGTAGACTCTTGGAAAAAGATATGCATTTTCTTTTGTAAAGAGCGGGGTATAAGTTTTTGTTTAAATGTAGTTTTGATTAACAAAACATCCTATTTGGGCATACTTCATGTATCCATATATAAAACTGGAAACCTGGAGGAACAAAATCAGGCTGGCACAGATAGCTGTAATTAATATTTACTATAATCTACTTTTCCAAAGTCATAATAGATGATATGTTGTTGCTGTTGTCAAAACAAATCCTTTTTTTCCCCACTCAGTTATCAACCCTGGTCTTGGTTATTTGCACAAATGGTTAACAAACAGCAATGTGTAGCAACCCACAAGCTGAAAATCACAATATTAGTTTAATGCCTGTGGATAAATCAGGATTAATTTAAGCTTCACATTTAATGTTTTGATTTCTCTTGGCTGCAGCTATTGGCTGCAACCCAATTTAATCCCTTGTGTCTGTAATTCTCATTATATTGAAGCAGTAATCGGGGTTATATGAGCCTTTATCATGCACCGATCTCTACAAGGGTATATCTGTTAAAACTAATCTAAGGTCACCATGGAGTACCTGGCGTAGAAAACCTTTAATCATGAAAGCCAAGTAATAGAGGACATCTTGATTTCAATATTCAGAGAATAGGAATTTCATATAGATGAACTTTTATATGGTCAATAAAGCAGAGTAATTTAATTTCAAAATCAAACACAGACTCCAACAGTACAGAAGCATAATCCTAATCAATAATGCATAGAAATTCATTTTAATGAATACATGCAGACATATAATGTGAATTTTATTTGTAAAATATAAACACTGTATATAAACTTCATTCAAGTCAAGTCATATATAATGTGGTTATACCAGGAATTAGGTATCTGGGGGTCCTGGTGCTTAGAAGGGAAGAGTTCACATTAGAATTTTTGGAGTCTCCTAGAAACTGACATTGGTAAAACCTCTTCCTAAGATCACTACATAGCTGCATCACTATACAGCGGTTTTGCCCCTCTCTGTAACTGGCAGCTGTGCTACCCCTTTCCGAAAAAAAAAAGACTAGGTACAATTCACTTCTCCAGTTATGATACAGGTGGACAGCCACCCATCACATAGGTGGGCAGCACAGTGGCTTATTGTTAGCTCTTCTGCCTTGCGGCACTGCTGGTCCCTGGTTCAAATCCTGATAAGGACACTATCTGCAAGGACTTTGGATATTCTACCTGTGCTTGCATAGGTTTCCTCCCATTTGCGCCTGTCTAAATTGACCCTGTATGTACAGTATGTGAGAGAGGGACCTTAGATTGTAAGCTCCTTGAGGGCATTGACTGATGCAAATGTGCAGTATGTTAAGTTTTCTGTTAATTGTCGGCACTATACAAATACATGTAATAAATAAATGCGTATTTGCCCACAACAAAAATTAGTGGGTAGAGCCCCTTTGTTGCTATTGCAATTGCAATTGCAATCTCCTTGCACTGTTTTTTTTGTTTTTTTTTAAACAAGCTAAAGATTTCTCTTATTCATTCCAATTGTCTGTCCCTTGGTATTCCCTGCAAGTTCATATAACGTGCAGCTAATTATTACCCCTATGGACTAATAAGTAAGCACTATGGTGTCCAAAAGAACCACATTAAGTGTGGAATGCCTGGTTCCCCCCGCTGTGTTCAATGGATCTATCTGTGGGCCTCTACATCATTACTATATCTCAAAAGTCTCCACTTGGACACAGGGCTAAGGACCCCCCCTCCTGAGAGACAGCACAGATCACCAAACATCAGCACTGTCACATGGAAAGAAGAGGAGTAAATCATATGCTCATTATACTTAGAAGTATCAGTGTTTCTCTTTGCTTGTGAAAGCCAAATAAAACATAAAGGTGAAAATGTGTAACTGGGGAGAATAACGGTCAAGTGAACCTGTTGATTTGACAAACATTGGGTAAAGAACAGATCCACCTAAATATTATTACTGTGGGATCACTCTTTAATTATGAGTTCCTGTAATCCTTCCGTCAACCAGGAACACATTTAATTTTAATATTAATATGTAATTTAATTGATTTTGTAGCAAGGACCAGGGTACAAAGCTTAGCTATTTAACAACCCCAAAAACTAAACCCAAGAAAAGTTGTATCACACTTACCTATCAGCTACCAGTACCTAAACACAGCCACAGCCCTTCTGTTCATTTGAGTGCTCTGTGACATTCATGTAGAACCAGTGGCTCCACGTGAATACAGGTTTCTGCAGCCATGTGTCCCACTCATGTGCCTTTCCACAGTTACTAGTGCATTGATACTGATAAGTAAGTAAGGCACAACTTTTCTAAGAAATTTAAAGTGGACTTTTACCCCATTTCACACATAATACCATCTTACATTTATTTGGTAAACATTTTTTGCTTTTACTTACCATTACTTTTTTTCCACATCCTGGCTGAGTGGGGGCACTGGTGATGTAGTCTTGGCCTTATAGATGCTCCTGGGAAGGCCCCATCTCCAGTGCCTTTATGGGAAATATTCTCTGTAAACTGCAAAATCTTTGGAGAAAGGCATATTTCTCTCCCTCAGATGATTTGCACTGTTACATGCTCCAGGAAGCAGACCCAGAGTTCTGGGAAGCAAAGGAAGATGGATTAATCTGCCCTAAGTGAAAATTGCTACTGTGAGAAAAAAAGGGGAGGAAAAGAACATAAGGTATGCAAAGAATAAAAAGCCTGCAATTATCTATAAATAACTGTTTGTAGATTGCCATTACTAAACATTACCAAAGGTACTTTTGTTGTCATTTTTTAGATAAGGGTGACGTTCCTCTTTAAAGTGTACATCCACTTGGTATGCAAATTGGGATAACATCTGTTTTATATTTTTACATGTTCCCATTCACATGGAGGGTTATTCACAAAGCTGCTGAAGGATCTAGCCGTAGCTTCAGCTGATCCTTTGGCTAGCTTCGGCCCCAGGATCCCTTCCGTTCAGTAGAACTGAATGGCTGCTGTACCGGCTATTCACTATAGCCCGTACAGCTCCCGAAGTTGGTCGAGCCGAAGGCATATGCTTCGGCTCCACTGATCCGAGGTGAAAGCCGAAGCTGGACAACAGGATGCTACTGACAGCTTGGCGAAGGCTGGGTCCGGCTGCTTGCAGAGACAGATCAGCGTCCCCTGGTTACCAGGTAACCAGGGACGCTGATCTGTCATTATATTGAGAACCCGGCGGAGCTCATATCACGGCAGCTCCGCCGGGTTCTCAGTGTGTAATGACAGTTCAGTGCCCCCTTGTTACCTAGTGACCAGGGGACGCTGAACTGTCATGAGAGCTTGTCGGAGCCGGCGGTGATATCAAAGACGGCTCTGCTAAGCTCTCATCATAATGACAGAACAGCGTCCCCTAGTTACTAGGTAACCAGGAACGTTGATCTGTCATTACGATAAGAGCTTAGCGGAGCCGGCTTTGATAATACCGCCGGCTCCGACAAGCTCTCATTGTAATGACAGCTGGTCCCGGCCAATAGAAAACAATTGGGTGGAGCTAGTTTTTCTATTCTGCTCGGTACCGAGATACCGAGAAGAATAGCCGAGCCGAATGCCACTCGGCGACATTTGGCTATTCACTCACTGCTGTTCGGCCCCTATGAGAATAGGCCGAACAGCAGCAGGTAGCCTGCCAGAGGTTCGGCTCAGCCGATCCAGATGTTGGATCAGCTGAGTCATACTCCTTCTGCACTTCGGGGCGGCCGAACATGCTGAGCATGTAAACCGATGTACGGCTCACATCGTTCGGCTCACTTCACTTCGGGTCGGTTTTTCACACGGCTGCCTTCGGCAGCTTTGTGAATAACCCTCATAGTAAACTTTAAAAAAAAAATAACAGGTTTACTCACAAAAGGGTCATCAGTTTGGGGAAGGCAGAAGTGAACCATCTAGGCCAAAATAGCTGAACTTGAAAGTGAGCTGCATTGGAGAATGTTTCCAAATAAGCAATTTTGGCCTAGATTGTTCACTTCTCCAAACTCTTCACCCTTTTGTAAAAAGAAAACCCTGTAAAATTGTAACTTGCTCTTTTTTCTTTTAAACTCCATAAATAAAGTTGTTCTATTCTCTGTAGTTTCAAGGAGGGGCATGAGCTAGGTGTGAGGGTAGTGTTTATCAATATTAATCCTGTCTATACTGGCAGATCACATCAGTTGCAGGGGCGTAACTAGAAATCACAGGGCCCCATAACAAAATTTTGTATGGGGCTCCCGTGATTACTAGTTATACCCCTTGCAGAGCCCACTTGAGGGTGAACCTGAGGAGAGCCCACCATAGACTCTCTATGGTGGGCTATGCAGGGCCACCCTCAGGTAGGCTGGTCGCACTCCTTACCTGTCTGCCTCTTCTTCCATCCATGGTCGCTGATGGGCCCTGCCTCCTCCTCCGTCGCTGGGCCCGCCTCCTTCTCCGTCACCGAGCCCCACCACCTCCCCTGCTGCCGACCACGGGCCCCGCCTCCTCCTCCACTGCCGGGTCCAGCCTGCCCCAACGCCGTAGTAGAGAGGAACGCGCTGCTGCACAGATTACAGTCAGTGATCTAAACAGCGGCGTGTTCGTCTTCAGCCGCCAGTGAAAGCCACCAGCAGAGGATCCCATAGCGACCCAGGCGGCCCGCACAGCATCTGGCTGGGCCCCACTGTGCCACGGGCCCCATAGCGGCCGTCTGGGTCGCTATGGTGATTGTTACGCCACTGATCAGTTGTAAACTAGATTTGAACACTGTCTGTCCTAACAAAGGGCTAAAGATCTAGAAGCAGTGTATGTTAAAGTGAGGAAACTCAATCTGTGCCCCTTTGTCTTGGAGACAGGCTCACTCTCAAACTGTTCAGAATAGTCTGCAGTCTGGCCAAAGGCCTCCTCCAAACAACAGCTAAAAGGTAAGAAATATTTTTTGTTAATTATTTTTAGGGGGAACACATAGTGGTTTTTTCTCAAAGTTGACTGCAAAAGCATCAATACACATTAACTTTAGGTTCTAGCAGTCAAAAGAGCGTAACATAATTCTGTTTTTTAATATGGTTTAGTCAACTTTAAAGTGGAAGTTGAAATCTCTTTCAAAATCCCCTGAAATGTCCCTGAAATGGTCAACAGTTGTAAGTTGTATACTATTTATGTATTTGTAGAAATGAAAGATTTCTAGTTGTGTTCATTGCCACTTCATATTGTATGTAGCTCAACCATTTTAATAATACAATTATTACAGCAACAAATATTGGAAAAACACCTTAACACACCATAACCCTAGTTCAGCACCGAACTGGTCAAAGCTCCTTTCTGACTGTCTGCTAAAGACTGATTTGTGGTATTTTATTGATAGCTCCGTGCTAAAACAGTTTGTCTTCATACTTAGATCTTGAAATGTAAGAAACAAAATGTGACATTGGTGTACTTCTATTCATTCAATCCCAAATTATCAAACTGACAACACTCTGAGCTTTTCCCTACATCTGATAAATACGTGTTCAAAATCACTTTAAAAGAGAGACATTTGTATTTATTTTTGACATTGGCTATATTAAGAACAGCAGGGGAAAGTCTGGAAATAGGCATGGTTAGGAGAAACTAACTTACACTGCGGATATCATCCAGATGCGTTTACATTAGACAATCAGAGGAATGCATATGTTTATTTATGAATGAAAGTCAAGTGTAAAGGAAGTGAACGAATTATACATTTTTATTATTTATTTGAAATATACATTTTAATGTTATGTTTAATGTTATGTTTAAATGAAACAATTAAGAGAAGAAAAGTGGTGGAAAGACTCAAGAAAAAACATCCTGGACCCACCTCAAGCACTGTATTTACTGAAAAGTCTACATTCTTTTCATCTACATTTCTACATATTTCTATTAATCATAGATTGAAAAACTCTTCCAACATTAGGGAGTGTTTGCTTTAGGTGTGTAAGCAGGTTCTCCCAAAATATAGACCAACTCCCCACACCTGTTATAAATCTGGTCACAATTTACACTGCACCGCATGGTATCTTGAATGTACAGAATATTATAATGACCAGAATAATTTCACTGAAATAAAATAAAAAAACTCAAAGCCATGGCATGATAATCAAATACCTAGACCTATAGGACCTATATACCTAGGAGCAAAGCATAAAATAGATGTATTTGTCGCCACCATCTTTTTCTCCATATCTCCATATGTATGAAGGCCACATTCACTGTACATCAACACAAAGATGTGACATCACCACACCTCTTCCAATCAGAGAACACCTAGGGGGTTATTCACTAAGCTGACGAACGCAGCCAAATGAATAACCAAGCCAAAGTGAAGGGTGCCAAAGCCTCTTTGACTATTCACTGCAGCGCTTTACGGCTATTCTTATCGGCTGCATTCGGCCCGCTTCACCTCCATTCGGCTCGGCCAAACAGTCTCAGCGCGTCTGGCCGAAGGGAAGAGCCCGTTCCGGCCGAACCGAAGGGAAGAGCTGAGGGGAATGTTCGGTAGTTCATTCCCTGACGTTCACCTCTATTCTCAAAGGGGCCAAACAGGAGAGAGTGAATAGCCGAATGCTCGGCTCAGCATTCGACTTGGTCATTCTGTTCACTACCTCAGAGGTAGCAAACAGAATTCATTTTTTTTTCAGAGGTAGCAAACATAAAAAAAAACAGCGTGGGCTTCCCCTACACATTCATACCGGACCTTTTGTCACGCCTGTTATGGACTGGGGGTATGTGGATCGCAGCTGCAGAGGCTTCTCAGGTATGGAACCCTGGTTTCACTCTCAACTTAACGTAGAGTTAGGGTTCTTAGCATCACAGCCTCAAATTAAATAATAAAATGGATTGGCGAGGTTTATTCCTAAAGTAAGCTAATCAACAAGCTGCGGAGTACATTTAGTGAGTAATGAATTAGCAGGGCATAGAAGACAAGACACTGTTATTTGGCATTGGTACTGTTCCCCAGTAGTAGTTAAGCTTCGCAATTTGTATTTCAAGAATATACAGTCCTGATGGTAGAGTGTGAGATGCTTGCGATTAGGTGATTGCCAATGGAGGTAGCTGGGGGTCCTTTGTGGTGTCCGGTTCTGGTGAGACTGGCTGGAGGGCACAATCTGGAGGCTATGGAGGGTCCCAGGAAACAGCAGGCATTCCGGCTCAATATTGGAACGCCATGCTGTCTCGTCTGGGCGTTTAAATAGGCCTATGATTCCACGGTGGAACGCACACGGTCCCGAAACCCGGAAGTGATGAGCATGCGCTCCACAATGGAACGCAATCGGCCCAGCGAAGGAGCGGCTGGCTGCCGCATCCTCCGTCCTTGCTAGCTGCTGACGGCGGCGGCCGTTACACCTTTTAGGGGTTTTTAAGGGGGACCACAACACCCAAAAAAGGTTTCACTCTCAACTTAACGTAGAGTTAGGGTTCTTAGCATCACAGCCTCAAATTAAATAATAAAATGGATTGGCGAGGTTTATTCCTAAAGTAAGCTAATCAACAAGCTGCGGAGTACATTTAGTGAGTAATGAATTAGCAGGGCATAGAAGACAAGACACTGTTATTTGGCATTGGTACAGTTCCCCAGTAGTAGTTAAGCTTCGCAATTTGTATTTCAAGAATATACAGTCCTGATGGTAGAGTGTGAGATGCTTGCGATTAGGTGATTGCCAATGGAGGTAGCTGGGGGTCCTTTGTGGTGTCCGGTTCTGGTGAGACTGGCTGGAGGGCACAATCTGGAGGCTATGGAGGGTCCCAGGAAACAGCAGGCATTCCGGCTCAATATTGGAACGCCATGCTGTCTCGTCTGGGCGTTTAAATAGGCCTATGATTCCACGGTGGAACGCACACGGTCCCGAAACCCGGAAGTGATGAGCATGCGCTCCACAATGGAACGCAATCGGCCCAGCGAAGGAGCGGCTGGCTGCCGCATCCTCCGTCCTTGCTAGCTGCTGACGGCGGCGGCCGTTACACCTTTTAGGGGTTTTTAAGGGGGACCACAACACCCAAAAAACATTAAAAAAAGTGAAACCCCCTTGAAAAGCACATTGTCCCCATGCTGATGAAGACAAGGGCCTCTACCCCACAACCCTGGCCCAGTTGTTGTGGGGGTCTGCAGGCACGGAGGGAGGGGTCTCCACCCTGTTTTTTTTGTTTATTTACATAACATGTTTTGAGGTAGCGAACAGAATAACCAAGCTGAGTGCTGAGCTGAGCATTTGGCTATTCGCTCTCTGCTGTTCAGCTCCTTTGAGAATAGGGGTAAACAGCAGGGAATGAACTGCCGAACATTCGCTTCAGCGAATCCAGATGTTGCATCGGCTGAGGCAAATGGGCTCTTCCCTTCGGTTTGGCCAAATGTGCTGAAGCTGTTCAACTGAGCCGAAGGGAATTGAAGCCCAATGCAGCCGATGTACATCTAAAAATAGTCACAGAGGGCTACAGTGAATAGCCGAAGAATCACTTCAGCTTGTTTATTCATTCGGCTGCCTTTGGCATCTTAGTGAATAACCCCCCTATGTGAGGCATGAATGAAAATATGCATAACATTTGAATTATTTCATTTAGCAATCAACTAGATGGCCATAGTAGCTCAACATAATAAAGTATTATTCTTTTGTTCTCAGTACCCCTTATTTATTCATCTTGAGAAGGGTTTTGTGCAGTGCACTTATATGTTATATATGTGCATGAATATGTGTTTTCTATGCTTACCAGCTATGGTAAGCATAGAAAACACTGCTGGAATAAATCAACGTGTACACATACATTTTTATTTGTTTATAGCTTTTAGAAAAGGGGGTTAATTTCAGGAAGTTTAAGAAAAACACATAGGCTACAGGACCAATTTAAATGTGGTTGTGATGTGCGCACCAACAGAATATTTAAGTTCACTATGTTTAGGGGTGGCTGTCAAGCTTTTTCCCCAACTCAACAAGCCACAAGCGAAAAGCAAATAAAAGGCACTTCCAGACCACATGAAAGAAGACTTACTTGATATCAGCATACGGAATGGCAAGATATACTAAGGGCAAAAGTTTATACACAAAACTACAGGATTAAAAGATCCTTTTTTTGCCCAATTATGGAAAGCAGAGTCTGTGGTCATGTTCTGTTATAATTTGAAACAGGAGAAATGCGGATGTTAAAATAGAACATGAACATCATATCATGATATGAACGTAAAGGTCAGTTCATTAAGCTGCATGAGTTATTTTAAAAGTGTTTGTTATTTTAATCACATGATAATTTTGTCATCTAAGGAATCTTTTCACAAATATAAATTTTGCTTGATTTTTGGAAACACTATTTGTGTAGGAAATAGTTAGCCACTGAAAGCTTTAATGTCCTATGAATCATTATTTTATCTTAAAACCGAACCAATCAAAGCAATTTCTTGTGTTGGTTGGATGCAGTGGGTATGGGTTTTTATTGCTGTCTGGGAAGGCCTTTCCTTACTTCCTGCCCCTGAATGACAACAGTAAGTGAGACAAAAACTTGCCAGAGTGAGAAGAAATCCAGCTTTTGACAGCTATTACTAGGAGAGATGGTCACACTGGAAAATCACACCTCCTGTTTCGGTGACAGCTTTAAAATGTAAGAGCCCTCATTTTCTATCCCAGCAACAATGGTGATTGGGAATCTCCTAAATATGGACAGCAATACCCTATTTTATCACCAATGGCTCCATTTTATGCACTCCTCACTGGACACCTTATTGAAACTCACAGTTAACATTAGCCAGAAGATAGCAATATCTTAACAGGGCAGAAAACTTTGTGATAATTATTGTGAAATGACTGTGAGAACATTGCAAAAATGAATAATGTGAAAGTGGTGAATGCAGATGAACCATGTGATATGAAGGCACAATTTTTAATTAATAATAATAGCAAATAACACACTGTGATGAAATTAATGAATGCATTATGCTTTAGTGAATTGATGCTTTAGGGTATATTTTGTGATAGTCAGTGTTTGATAACAATATGTACATGGTGTCTTCAACGTGAAGACTTGCTTCATAGTTTTAGCATTTTTTTTAGCCATACTAATATAGCTGGCTGCCATAAGTTGCATTATGCCACAGATTTCAGTACAAGCTGTAAAGATTTCTGGTTACACAGAATCCACCATGAAGTGGAACAAAATGGAATATGGTTTTGAAAAAAAAATGTTCTATATAATCATTGGAAATGTTCAAATTAAGCTTTAATGAATTCTCAGGGAAGCAACTTCCACATTTATTAACCCCTTCGTGACTGACGACGTACAGTAAACGTCGCCAGCATCGGGGCTGTTTAAACAGACTCCCGGTGACTTTTGCCGCCGGGACTCTGTTTAAACTTGTAGAGCCGACTGTCGGCTTTACAACAGAAGTGATCCTGGTGACTTACCTGTCGCCAGATCGCTTCTGCGTCCCGAAGAAGGGGCCGCCCCCCCGCCGTGCTTCCCGGGCTCCGTTGCCCCTCCTACGGGCCCGGGACCGGCGATCTTGGTGTCCGCGGGGAGCTGGGGAGGAGGTCGACGAACTTCCGTTCATCGATCCCCTCCCCGTTCTATGGGACCGGGAGCGATGCAGATTGCATCACTTCCGGTCCCTGGGCTGTCAGTTCTGGGCTCCTAAAATGAAAAAAAGGCCTCAGTCATGAAGGGGTTAAGCGGAGCAACCAGTGGGATGCTGTACACGAAGCAGGGCAAGACTGTAATGACTATAATGCAGCAGCAAGCTAAGTACTTTGTTGGCAGACTGTCTTGCACTATTTTGTCAACCAACAGCATGTTAGTCAGGAATAGCTATGGTTAGTTACATGCTTGATTTCTGCATTACTTAGATATGTTTCCAAACAGAATCACTAATGTCATGTTCAAGCTCTTGGATGTGGTAACTAGCACATTAAACACACGTTAGAACTTTTACAATGGAAATTAAGTTTTTACCTCATTGCTGCATAGTGAGAACAAGTTTGGTTTGCTGGACGTTCGCTAAACATTTAAAAAAATCCACAAACCCCCAAATATAGCACCCGAACCCCACTGATGTCAATGGGTGCCGAATCTTATAATTTTTTAATGGCCTTTTTTAAGGCAAGCTTTTATTGAAAAGGGGGGCACAGGTAGCTGGGCACAGGCATGGGGGATGTGTACCAATGCAAAAAAAAGTTTAAAAAAATACTGTTCAGTGGGGAGCTGCTCTTTTAAAGCTGCTTAAAGTGCAACATTAAAAATGCACAATTCCTTTAAAAACAATGCTTAGGGGGTGTCTGCAACCGGCACATCCCCCTTTTCTTACTAGATTGTTATTTAGGCATGTGTGGCTGGCCAAGAAAGGGGCCCGGTGGATGTGGGGGGTCTGCAGGGGCAAATTATCAGAATCTGGAAGCCTCCTTTAAGATAAGGGGGTCCCCAGATATCTGCTACCTCCTGCACATGAGTGAGTAAGGAGTACATAGTACTAAAACACTGTCAATGGTGTCTGTATTTTTATTTACGTTGTACATTTATGTGGGAATGGGTACTAAGAGGTAATATGTACCACTTACTTATTCCTGTGGGGAAGGCAGATATCTGGCAGCCCCCCTCATAACCCTGCATTCACAGGGACAGGTATTTAGAAGCAAGGCCCTTGCCCCCTGGCAAGGTACTTTCCCAATGTTATGGGCATGTGACCTGGTATGGTCAGCAGGTGGGCCACATACTCACAGCCCCTCCATTTCCTGGTGATTCAGGCTGCATGCCTGGACAAGGGCCTGGTATGGATTTTGGGAGGACCCCATGCAGTTGTTACTTGTTTTTTTTTGGCCTGGATTCCCTTTCCAAATTAACACCAGACACTTATCCATGTATGTCACCTGGGTGTCCAACCTGGGTGTCCAAAAAATGAAGGGGAAATAAATGTGAGCCCCCCTCCCCCCAAAAAAACATACCAGGCCACTTGACATGCAAAAAAAAAAAAGGCGCCAACAATTCTCTGACAAACTTGTATTGCTAAATAATATCTCTGCAGCGACCTGCCAGCAAATATCAACAACCACAAGCCAGCAAGTGAACTGGGAAGTCATTAATTTAGTGGCAGTATCTGCAGCTGGAGGCTCAGGTGGGCAAACTGGCCAAATCTGGACATTTAGTTTGCCTATTTGATAAACCTTGAACAGCTCACTGTTGACCCAAACCCTCTCTAAAGCTACATTGACATTTTACCCCATTATTGACCTATTTCCTCTAATGCACATTGTAATGTAATGCTATACAATTTCCTGATTTTCTCCTCCTTGCCTGTCTCCTACTTGCTATTGTGTTCAAGACAGGCAGCATTTTTAAATTGGCAAGGAGTAAATAAGTATCTTATCCCCTAGTGGTCTTAGCATACACCACAAGAATACACCAAAAGGAGGCTGCAGTAGTAGACTAAGGGGGTCTACTCACGAAGCTGCCGAGGGCAGCCGAGTGAATGACCGATCTGAAGTGAAGTGAGCCGAACACTGTTCGGCTATTCACTTCAGGCTGGTACGGCTAATTTCAGCCGTACATCGGCTTGCTTCGTGTGGCTTCGGGTCGGCCATACATGCCCAGCATGTTCGGCCGACCCGAAGTGCAGAAGGAGTTCGACTCAGCCGATCCAACATCTGGATCAGCTGAGCCGAACCTCCGGCAGGCTACTCACTGCTGTTCGGGCTATTCTTAAACATCCCGAACAGCAGTTCGGCTTGGCTGTTTTGCTCGGTCCCTCAGAGGTACCGAGCAGAACAGAAAAACAGTGAAAAAAGTTAAAAAAAGTAAATAGTAAATGATTGTGCGGAGCTAGCAGTGACAGCTAGCTCCGACCAATAGTTTCCTATTGTCCGGCGGCTCTGCTGCTGTCAAAAAAAAAAGATAAAAAAAACACAAAAACAAAACAAAAGCACTGATGTGTCTTTTTTTTCTTTATCCTGACACGATCGATGTCAGAATAGAAAAAAAATAAAAATAAATTTTCCCATTAAAAAGCATTGGGACATTACTATTGGCTATTTCAATTTGCAATAGCCAATAGTAAACTAGCATGGTTCCCGCCCTCTGCTGATGGACCTGATGGGGAACTGCAGCAGAGGGCGGGTACAATGCTAGTTTACTATTGACTATTGCAAATTGAAATAGCCAATAGTAATGTCCCAATGCTTTTCAATAAGAAAAATAGTTTTTTGTTTTTTTCTATGCTGACATGCTCGTGTCAGAATAAAGAAAAAAAGACACAGCGGTGTTTCTCTCCTTGGCGACCGGGAGCGGGAGACTCCTGGGGAGCCAGGGAGAGTTTGCTGTTTGAAGATCAGTGTCCCTGGTTAACGAAGGATCGGCCGAAGCTACGGCCAGATCCTTCGGCAGCTTCGTGAATAGACCCCTAAGCCTTTTATGGCCTTTATCCAGTCCCTTCCAGTGGAGAGAACAATGGGAGAGAAGAGAGTTTCCCGTCATAAGAGAAAGAAGGCAGAGATGTAGCAAAGAAAGTCGTGGAACATGCTACCCTTGAACCAGTTTTTGTTTATACAACCTTCAGCACCTCTATCAAATGATAATATATTTATCTTCAGATAACAAGTTGGTTTCTTCAGCAAATGTTAGCACACAGTTGTAAAGAGTTCACAGCCTTGCTGCTTTCTACTTGGATACAGAAAAACTTAATAAAACAGAGAGCCCACTGGCATTGTGCAGCCTGTGAAAACTATTTATTAGATAAAATCAAATTATGCGCACAAACATTACAATGTACAGTATGCCAGAGCATTGTGTTAAAAACCACATCTAGCCGACAAGCTAACATGTGTAGCTTCACTTTTAGCAGACCTTTTCCCTTAAGCCTCCCTTATCTTAAGGCAGGTAGGTCTACTGGTACTTGGTTGAACCAGGACTTAAAAGAGAACTATGAGGTGAGTGCTTTTCACTCACCTCATAGTTCTAGCCGACCTGTGACAATGAGACTGTCACAGGTCGGCTCAGTAGATCGGGAAGTGAGCGAACACATACCGGCGTTCGCTCACTTCTCGATCCTGTCACAGCTCTCTGCCGTGACATGGGAGTAGCTGGATTCCCCCCTCCCCATTCCGATCCTCCAACGGACGGGGGAGGGGGCGGGTACAGCTGGCTCTGCCTCTAGATAGGAAGAGCCAGCTGTCACTCACGCAGCTGGGCGGATCCAGACATAATTGTCGGGATCCGCTTCAGCTGTGGCGTCTCAGTACACCGCGAGCTGTAGCTCGCGGTATACTGCGGCGTCTCAGTATACCGTGAGCTGTTGCTCACAGTATACAGAGCTTAGGGTGACGGGAGGATGCTAGTTTGTGTCCTCCTGTTACCCTAAGGAAAACTATGGGGAAAAGCCTTAACCCCATAGTTCTCCTTTGATACACAGATCTATATACCCAGGCCGTGGAATGTCACAAGCACACCCAAGATAAATAAATGGAAGACATATCATGCAGCACTGGAGGTAAAAATAAGGAGGGCACTCCGATGGAGCAAGGACAAGTGGCAGACAGCAGGCATAGTCTGTGGACTTGGTAATGGTCAGAGCTGGTGACAGGCAGCAAGCATATCCATGGATGTAGCAATGTTCAGGCAATAGAGATATCCTTGAACATAGCAAAGGTCTGGGCAGGTGTCTGTCAGTAGAAGAATCCATGAACATATCAAAGGTCAACAATAACAACAAACAGACAAACTAATCAGGCACACTTGGTCATCAGGAAACACAGAGTAAGCGGTTGATGACTAAGAACTAGGGGCATGTGGCCAAAGTGTATTTACCGGCAAATAACAAGGAAGCTGAAGAAAATTCACTGAGGCAGCAAGAAAACACTGGGAGTAGCTAAAAGGCTGTGTCCTGTTGCCCAGCAATCAAAGTTCTACAAAGCACAGCTGCTGGGGTGCATTGAGGTGCCATTTAAATGAAAAGCAATATATCCAAGGACGCGGTACCGTACACTTGCTGCGCTGTACAATAGCATACACAAAAAAAGGTGTCATCCATTTAGCACAATACTTAGATGTGAACTAGCCCTAAATAACCATTCCAGACATTAAACTTTCTGAATTATATTTTCAAACTATCCTCGCTTCTTTGGGTTTTTGCTGATGAGAATTTGGCATGGCTAATTGGCTTGAGCTATTGATGTGACTGATAGCATCAAATTGTCACTGTGCAATTTCTGCTTTTGGTACAGAACACATGAATATAAACACAGTACAGATAATCAATGTCATTTTATTAGTTGCCACATCCTTTTCACTGGAATGTTGGGTACTGGCACATCATCAGATCATCAGTTTTGTCTATGGCCTGTGTTTACTTTTTAAAAGTCTCAATCAGAAAAGCATGAACTAATTGATTAGGCAGCTAAAGGGGTAACATCAATTTATGGAGCAGAGATGGGGGTGTGGGGAGATGTAACCACAAAAAGAACCATAATGGAGACCTTCTGGCTGGGTTATTATATTCTGGTCTGGCATCATACTCTCCAAGCCATTAGTAATACATACAGTAGTAGGCTGGGAACTCATAAATGCAATAACCACAAAAAATGCCTGGTGTCCATCCTTAAGCCAAAACCAACTGATAATATATTCTTTGGAGACATATCCTGTTTGAAAATGGTGATATTTTATTGCTTATTGTTGAGGAGTATAATGTAATCTTTATAGTAGATCCACTGTGCTATCCTGCACTAAATACAATACGATAATGATAATGCCTTTTGACATTGATAAAGCAAAATGAAAAGATTGCTGACACACTTAATTATCGAATATCAAGGTTTAAAAGTATGCGTCTTGTAAGGTCAAAAGGTCAATATATATGGTCAATCATGTCCTACCATTCAGTCATTACAGGATTTTTTTGTAAATAGAAATAAAACATGTATATCTATAATGTGATAAATGAATATTCCTAGAATATTGTACTTTATTATGAAGTCTTTATCAGATAACTAAACTTATTTTAACCTTTAAAGAAACACAAGAAAACAAATGTACTATACAAAATGGATTTAAGCTAGGGATGCACCAATACCGATATTAGTATCGGTGTCGGTGCCGATACTGGGCATTTTCTCGACAAATATGTACACGTGAAAATGCCTCGATACTGAGTGCGAATACTGGAGCTTTAAATTTTGCACAGCCCTTTTCAGATCCTGCAACCCCTACTGAAAAGCCACACAGCCCTGGTGAGCAACACAGGGTATGACGCTTCATATTATTCTGCATTGCTGTATAATGTATTGCTGAGATTTGTAATCCTCTATTGAACAATTGAACCATGCTTTATAGGGGTTTCTTTTGCCTTCCTCTAGATCAACAGTGGGTAATTGGGGGCACAGCGTTCTGTTTAGGCTTTCCTTTTTTTTTTTTCTTCATATCTCTATAGGTTGAACTCGATGGACATGTGTCTTTTTTCAGCTATGTAACTATGGTATCGGTGAGTACTTGAGGAACAGTGCTTGTACTTGGTCTCGAAAAAATGGTATTGGTGCATCCCAGGGGCGTCCCAAGGCCAGGTGTCACCCAGAGCGGATACCAGGTGACACCCCACCTTGACTTCATTGTGCATGGACGTGACGTCACCGCACGCGTGCGTGATGACGTTGTCGCACATACAAGGCCATCTGTATCTTATTTATGTATCACTTGGCTAGAGATCCTCAAATCATCTATGAATTCATGCTGACACTGTCCTTCCTTCTTGAGGGTGGCTACTTGTGTTCTGTATGGCCCCTGTGTGTGTTGTTAAGTAGCCACAGCTCCAAGATCACTCCTGTGATGGACGCCAATCTCACATTTAGTTTTACTAATTTGTATTGAGATTGTAGTCTATCACAGGAGCAAGCCTGGAGAGGTGGCTCTCACTGCTTCCATTTTTAGCTTATCTTACTCCATGGTTGAGTCTATTCTCTGAGAGTTACAGGTGAGAGAACACCTTAAAGAGACTGTCACAGGGAGGATGGGGCAAACTACTGTTGGTATTAAGTGTAGGCGTACAGATGTACCCACACATACTTTAAGCAAACCTTCCCAAACCTTCTTGTAATACCACTATGATTGGTAGCCTAAGGGCTAATAGGAACAAATTAACCAAACGCTGCTCCCTTGAAGAGGAATTGCTAGGTGACGTTTCTTCTGAAACTGACTTCAGAAAGTCTTTATCTCCTGCGTTACCCACAGCGCTCAGTGTTTCCTCCGGCCAATGCTTACATCACTACATGTACTGGAAACAGAGGATAGTGACACTCCTGGAAAAGTCGTTTATAGAAGTAACTTCAACCAATGATTCCTCTTCAGAGGAAGGCACTGGGCAGAGTGGGCAGCAGGAGAGGTAAGTATATACTTTCTCTTTTACAGACGCATTTTAAGAAGTGAAAGGGTTGCATTATAGCCATGGATGTTGATCATCAAATGTTTATATAGAAAATATCCCTAACGTTATACACTTAATTATTCTTATTATGTTATATTCAGCAAAACTGCCAATTTTACACATAACTCTTGCCAATGACCAATGAACAAAAAAAAGTTATTTTTCTTACATTGAAGCTGTGCATGAGTTTATTCAGCTGTGTCTGTGTGTAGTTTGATGGCATGAGGGCAGAGATTGAAAGTTACATATTACCATCTGGCAGGAAGAAAGTCTTGTTTTTATACAAACCTCTTCACCACTTCCAAAAAAGATGTCACAAAGCTTGGTGCCATCAGGAATGCCATCCCTAACCACAAGCAGCATTCAGTATTATTTCTTGTACATATCCCACTAAACCCAATTCAGGATGAAACTGTAAATTTAGGGGGAAAAAAAGGTATTTAATGATATATTTCAGCCTCATCTCTGTCTTTATGTTTTCTTTCATTTCTCCGTTTCTTCCTAACTTCTGTTTGTTTTTTTCACTAATGCTAGAACCTTGTCTAGCATCCCCATTGTCAAATCAGTTATTATATTGCCATAAATTATATATTACAGCACAGGGCAGATTGGAGAGGCGGAATAAGTGACATTCTCATCTGAGAAAAAATAACAAGCGGGCCTGGTGTCAGCATAGAATATGCTATTAACCAAGCATTATTAATACTAACACTACAATAATAGGGGGGAATATTGTCAAGTTGAAGCATTATTTTTTTCTGGTTCTATGAAAATTTTTAGACTTACAGTACTGGCAGAAGATGGTCTAATTCTAATCCCCGACACCATATCAATGTGGTTCAGGGACTCTGATCAAAGAAAAATAAATTTTACCATTAAAGTGGACCCATATCTTTAAAATAACAACAAACACACCTTTAGAAATGTTTAGTAATGACAATCTAAAAACACATACTTCTAGATAATTGAGTAGAGCTTTAGCAAAATTAAATGAACTGCCTAGCACAAAGCATGTGCAAATACCGCATGCTAGATGTGTTACCACAACAAGACCCTTAGTTCCCACAGGCATCTTGGTTTAGAGGATGCAAAATAGGGTAATTTATGCACTAAACTCACTGCTCACCATTTCATTCTTTATTCATGGGATGCCATCTTTATATGTTCCAATATAATATATAGTAAATAAGGTTTATTTTAACACTTTGACCAGGAAGATGTTTTATAAATCGCCTCTGAAGGAACAAGTAGGGTTAACACTAGGATGCTAAAAAAGTTCTGAACATCAGTGCTTTTTATAGTAATTCTATTTCAGATTTGCAAGTCTTCAATGAGCAATGCCAGCCTTTCTATTGCTCTCAATAAAGGTTTCTTTTAAGAATATGAAACAATCATACACAAAACGTATGCACACTCCCTGTACCTGGAAGCATTGTTTTCACATGATCTGCCACTATCATATGCAGAGCATACCCCTGCATGAGTTCAATTTAAACACTGCATTCCAAATACTGCAAAATGATTCCACAAATACATATTATAAATCTGTGTTTATTTATTTTGTTTATTGGCCATATGGATGGTTTCAGAAAAGCAATTATGTTGCTAAACTTAAAGTTTAAATCCAAGCTTTCCCCCTAAAGAAATTAAATACTTACCTTTCTCACTACCTGTGCCATCGCATTCCGCTCTGATAACAAGTAACTATTCCCTGAAGTCTTTTCAAAAACTGATACTTCCAGGAGTGTCCTGGTCCCCCACTGCTCTCAGTGGTTCCTCCTGCCAACCCCTACATCACTACTGTGTCCTGTAGTGACGTTCAGGATTGGTGGAAGCCTGGCCATCCCTATAATGAGCTAGCCTGAGACAGCTGCCTCAGACGGCATCTCATTGGGTCATGTGGAAGGGACGCAGCAGCATTTGCTGCCACCCCATGTCAGAGCATCCTAGGTTGCTCAGAGCTCATAGCAACCTGTGATGTTCATGCCGGCATCCCGCCCGGCTCACTGATGCCACTGGTTGCCAGAAGCTGAGCAGAACGCTTTGGCTGGCATCCCGCCTAGATCTTGGAAACCAGTGACGTCAGTGAGCTAGGCGGGATGCTGGACAGGGCCAGAGGTACCGTGCATTACATACCCCTTATCCCCCCCCCCACCACCACCTTTCTAAATTACCATGATCGGGATCTTGCCTTACATGAGGCTAGAAAGAAGCCACAACTAAAGTAGAAAAATACTTCAATCATACTTTTTCCAGACTTCTTCTCAGATATATAGAAGAGGTGCAGATTCTTTACAAACATCCAGGGAAGATTGCAGGAAGATTCAAGGGCCTCCAATACAGCATGCTTTAACCAAACAACTATCCACTCCCCTGTAACACCACCGACTGCCCCCTCCCCCGTGGCATGCTGCCCCCCCCCTTGCAGCAGTGAAAAGTGTAGGGACACCCTTCGATGGAAGGAACCATTGAGCACAATGGGGAATCAGAAATCTGATATCTTCAGAAGCGTTCGCTTCTGCAGGATCTTTATGCACCAGTATCCCTTCAATAACAGTATAGAGAAATCCATGGTGCAGGCAGCAGGAGAGCCTAATATGCAATGTGTTCTATGCAGATGGCAAATTAATGTAACACTTTGGATTGCTTTCAAGTTATTTAATACCGTAATATTTTCTTTCAACTTGCAAATATAGAGTACAACCAGGGGCGTATCTGCCGCGAGGCAAACAAGGCGTTTGCCTGCAGCGGCAGATTCACTGAGGGCGGCGATGCTGCCTTGCCTAGGGCAAAGCTGCACATCCCCCCCGCCCCCCGGAAATATTCTAAATAAATAACATGCTAAAGCTATGAATGGAAACAATTCAAAAACATTGTGTATCTCTGTGCTGGTATACTAGTAAGCGTTTGGTGTACTTGATAATTAAGATAATTGGTAACTGGAGAAAGTATTAATATATAATCCTGTGACTTGTTTTCCACTAAATACTTGGGAAAGTCATAGAAATATAATATGGCAGGACATAAAAACACTAACCAGGCTGGCCAGTGCTATTTCTGTCCCATGTGAAACCTCAGTGCATATTTCAGTCTTTGGCTTTCACAATGTCTTTTTTATCTAATTTTATTCAGTGACTCATCACTTTATTGGTAAATCATTGCTTCCTGCTGAATATCTGCTGTTAGCAAACATATTCTTATTTTACTCTTTAATAGTGATGAGTGAATTGGTTTGAATACTAGGGGAATCAGCAGATCTGTAAATAGGGATATTGTGATTATACAGTACATGGAGGCAGAACTGCCCATTCTGCAGAGGATTATGCAGTTCATGAATCTTGATGGCCTGGATTCCTAAATTGTTTGATTTTGCACACATCAAACAGCACTACATGATAATATTTAGGAGGAAGATAGATTAAAGATCGAGACATCATGGTCCAGAAAGGACTGCAGAGTGAAGTGAGAGGCAGACTCACACAGAGAAACAGTTAGGCTAGCCACAACTTTAAGGACGACATTGGAAAAACACCATTCCTTTGTAATACATGCTTGGGAAATGCCTATACGCTATACCGTGTTTCCCCGAAAGTAAGACCTACCCCGAAAATAAGACCTAGTGTCTTTTTTCGTGAAAAAAATAAAATAAGACACTGTCTTATTTTCGGGGAAACACGGTATGTGTTGTTATGGAACAGTCCAATTCTCACAGACACAGACAGTCCAATTCTCACAGATATTAGTGACACTGTATTCTGGCATCACATATTTTGCATGTGTGATTTATTTTTTTACTCTTACATTATTGTTTGGCTTTAGGTAGTTTTAGAAGCGACACCTGATTTTATCTAGCAGTAATAGGCAGTGGCGAACCTAGGGAACAAAGGGCCCTGGTGCAAGATTTTTTTTCGGGACCCCCCCCCAAAAAAAAATTAATGGGACCTGCTATATAGCACTGCAAAATGCAGAGAACCACCCCTGTGTGTGTGTGCATCTCAGACAGCGCGCCCATGTACTCAGGCAGCTGTTTACTTGGTCCTCACGGCCGAGGCTCAGGGCTGCCCCCTGCAGTGCCTGCTGGCTTTTTTTATTCTCGGCTCCCTCCTCAGTATCCGGTGACCGGCGGGCCCCCTTCATCTCTGCGCCGGGAGTGTCTCCTAGTAGTAAGTAACTCCTTACTACGCAGTAACTCCTGGCGCAGAGATGAGGGGGCCTGCCGGCTGCCGGACACCAATGTGATCATGGGACACTCCCGGTGCAGAGATGGGGGTGCCCGCCAAATACCGATCCGATGCTATCCAGCGACCGGACACCAGCGGGCCCCTCCATCTCTGCCCCGGGGCTGTGTTACATTGGATACTGGGCCCCCTTTGGGCTCAGGCCCCCGGGGCGGCTGCACTGGCGATAGGTCCGCCCTTTGGATAAATGGGAGATGTTTTATCTGCTAAAGGGTTTGTGTATCACCTCCTCCTCTCATTATCTCCATTACACAGGAGGAGGGTGTTCTGTAGTTCACGGAAAATAGCTGGGCAAGCTGATAACATTGTTTCAGGTGTCCATGCATAGGAAGTTACAAAAAGGACTCAACATTTTTGGCGAAAGTATTTATTTTTTACTTGCTGCCAATGTACAAAGTCTAAAAGGGAAATAGCTAATGTAGCCGTGACATGTAGGGCATGGCAAACCGAAAAAAACAAACAAATGGAAAGCTATACAACAAGCCCATATATAATAATAAAATGATTAGAACTATCTACATTGAAGTGGAAAAAACCCGGGACAGTGCACTGACAAAAAAAGCAGGACCGGACCCCACTGAGGCTGTGGGGGAGCCCAGGACCGGACCCCACTGGGCCCCCCCACAGCCTCAGGCCCCGGTGCCCCGACACCGGCTGCACCGGCGGTAGTTCCGCCACTGGTAATAGGTCTGAATGGAGCAGAGTAGGTAGCAGTCACAACAGATCCAAATGCTAAAGGAAAGTTTTCTACACAAAAAAGTGCTTAAAATCCACCACATTTCACAAATCCACTCCCATCCCTTGATCCCACATTCTTCCTACAATATTCAAATTATAAACTAATATATACACAATCCCAATTCCAAAAAGGTTGGGACATAGTGTAAAATCTACATAAAAACAGAATGCAATGATTTGCAAATCTCATAAACCTGTATTTTATTCACAATAGAAAACATATGAAATGCTTAAACCAGGGGTAGCAAGCCTCTGGCCCTCCAGCTGTGGTGGAACTACAAATCCCATGAGCATTGCAAGATTCTCACAGCCACAGACACGACTCCCGAAGATAGATGCATCATGGGATTTGTAGTTTCACCACAGCTGGAGGGCCGGAGTTTTGCTGCCCCTGGTTTAAACTGAGAAAATGTACCATTTTAAGAAAAGAAAAAAGGTAGTTTTTAAATTGATGCCAGTACCACTTTTGTGTTGCCCTGACCCAAAAAGCTGGGACAGGGCAACAAAAAGCTGACTAAGTAAGTGCTACGAACAAGGAAGAGCTGGAAGAACTAATTAAGTTAATTGGCAACAGGTCAGTAACATGATTGGGTATAAAAAGAACATCTAAAGCTGCACACACACCTTACAATTTATCTGCAGATTTTCTGTGGTCAGATGGAAAAGGTGCAACAGATTCCTCCATCTACACTTAACTGTGTGGATGGAGTATGGAGTAATCTCCACCTGGGCCAATCTGTTGCACTTTTTCCATCTGACCACAGAAAATCTGCAGATAAATTGTAAGGCGTGTGGGCACCTTTAGAGAGTCAGAGTGTCTCAGAAGTAAAGATGGGCAGAGGTTCACCAATCTGTGAAAAGCTGCGCCCAAAAATTGTCTAACAATTTCAGAATGATATTCCTGAACGTAAAATTTCAAAGACTTTAAATGTATCATCATCTACAGTACATAATATCATCAAAAGATTCCGAGAATCTGGGACATTTCTGCGCGCAAGGGACAAGACTGAAACACAATATTGGATGCCCGTGATCTTTGGGCCCTCAGATAGCACTGCATCAAAAACAGGCATGATTCTGTCATGGACATCACTGCATGGGCTCAGAAATACGTCCAAAAATCACTGTCTGCGGACACAGCTTGCCGTGCCATCCCCAAAAAAGTTAAAGCTCTATCATGCAAAGAAGAAGCCATATCTGAACATGATCCAGAAATGCTGCCGTCTTCTCTGGGCCAAAGCTCATGTGTGATCTCCCAGCTCCCTGTGCCTTGAACCTGTCTTTATTCCTGAACCTCTGCTTGGACTCCTGATTACCGACCCTTTGGCTTACCCTTCCGTTACTGAAATTAGCTGCCTGCCTCGACCAGGATTGGACCTGACTATTCTTCTTGGATTTTCCCTGTGTACCACGACCTCGGACTTTGTATTGCCACCCCTGCCAAGGGGTTCCACTCACGGCCCAGCCGTACCCTCCTATCCAGGATTTAGAGCAGCATATACTCCCATCCAGATGATGTCTTTTTCAGGGAAGGCCTTGCATATTGCAGCGGCACAATGCTAAACCGCATACTGCATATATGACAACAGCATGCCTTCGTAGTAGAAAAGTCAGAGTGCTTGACTTGCCAGCCTGCAGTCCAGATCTTTCACCAATTAAAAATATTTGGCATATCTTGAAACAAAAAATACGACAAAGAAAACCCAGGACTTTTGAGCAGTTAGAATCCTATATCAAGCAAGAATGGAACAACATTCCTCTCCCAAAACTCCAGCAACTGGTCTCCTCATTTCCCAGACGTTAACAGAGTGTTGTTAAAAGAAGAGGGGATGCTACACCATGGTAAACATGGCCCTGTACCAACTTTTTTGAGAAGTGTAGCTGCCATCAATTTCCAAATCACCTTATTTTTTTCTTAAAATGGCACATTTTCTCAGTTTAAACATTTGAAATGTTTTTATTTTTTTATTGTGAACAAATATGGCTTTATGAGATTTGCAGAATAATTAATGCTGTTTTTTATGTATATTTTACACAACGCCCCAACTTATTTGGAACTGGGATTGTACATTAGTCTACATTCAGACTACAGAGGTATGTGTGTTAGGTCAGGACAGTACGTGAGCATCTTAATAGGCAGCACATTTAAAGAGCTCTGCAGTGTGGACTTCTGCTGCCAACGGTACTGTTGTGGTCTGCATCCTCTGGCCACTTGCAGAGAGATCAGTGTCCCTGGTTACCAGCTAACCAGGGATGCTGTCATTACACACTGAGAGCGGCCTCGCCGTGTTCTCATTGTGTAATAACAGATGTCGTTTCTGGTTACCTGGTAACCAGGAACGCATCTGTCATTCCTCCCGCGGACGCTCTGGGAGTCTAAAAGGCTCCAGGCCGCCCGGGAGTGAAACACTTTCTCACAGAAAGGTTCACTCTGCTCAATCGAGCAGAGTAAACATTTCCCTGCTCGTTTTTTTTTTCTTCTTCTGAAGAAGAAAAAAATAATAAAAAATAAAATCCCCATAAGAAAGCATAGCTAGATTCCTATTGGCTATTTCAATTTGCAATAGCCAATAGCAAACTAGCTATTGCACCCGCCCACTGCTGCTGTCAATCAGCAGAGGGGGACCTGCAGTTCTCCATCAGGTCCCCGTCTGGTGATTGACAGCAGCAGAGGGCGGGTGCAATAGCTAGTTTGCTATTGCAAAGTGAAATAGCCTGTAGGAATCTAGCTATGCTTTCCTATGGGGATATCTATATGGGGATGGCAGCAGAACCGCCCGGCCAATAGAAAACAGTTGGGCGGAGCTAGCTGTCACTGCCAGCTCCGCACAATTGTTTTCTATTTTTTTTCTACTTTTGTAACAATTTTTCTGTTCTGCTCGGTCCCTCTGAGAAACCGAGCAGAACAGCCGAGCCAAATACCACTCAGCGGCATTCGGCTATTTACTCACTGCTGTTCGGCATCTATCAGAATAGGCCGAACAGCAGCGAGTAGCCCGCCGGAGGTTCAGCATAGCCAATCCAGATGTTGGATCGGCTGAGTCAAACTCCTTCTGCACCTTGGATCGGCTGAACATGCTGACTATGTTCGGCCGACCCGAAGCCACGTGGAGCCACCCGATATAAGGCTGGAATCAGTCGTACCAGCCTGAAGTGAATAGCCGAACAGCATTCGGCGCACTTCGCTTGGGGTCGGTGAGTCACTCGGCTGCCTACGGCAGCTTAGTGAATAGACCCCTAAGTGTATAATCCAATGTCCATAGGTTGCCCTCCCTTCCCTAAATCATCCTTCAAGAAAACAGACAGTGGGAGTAATGGAATGGACTCCACTGCTATAGACTTGATGTTATGTTTGTAGCTGTTATCTACATATATTTCACACATGTTATTTACAAAATTTGCATATATTCAAAATTAATCTGGTCAAGTTCTTTGCACTGCATCCCCTCCCATATAATCTAACAGAAAATACCTGGTCGATTTTTCCTCCTTCTCCTTAAGGGTGCATATTAGCCATGTATTTTGGGTCCGCTAATGCTTAATTTTTTTCCCTCCTCTTCAAAGATGCATAGCAGCCATTTATTTTGGGACTGCTAATGCTCCCTTTTCCACCTCCTTCCTTTGTAGTGTCCCAGTGTTTTCATGCCAGCTTTTTCTAACAGCCTTTTCACTCCTTTTATGTAGTCGGTGCTACACCGCAATCCTAGGTACTCAGCCTCTATTATTTTATGCAGAAGGTATATTGCTTTGCACAGAAAACCACCACTATCCTCCACCAGTGTGTGAAATGCTATGAAGCAGCAGGAGGCAGAGGTTGAATACAAGAGGAAAAAGGAAAGTTGGGCTGCTGGCAGAAAAGAGGAGGAGTGTTGGGGTACAGGCAGTAAAGAGGAGTTGGGTTGGGGTGCTGGCAGGGATGAGGGTGAGAATGAGGGAGATCATGCTGAAGGTTAGGAGGAGAAGGAATGTTGGAGTGCTGGCAATGAAGAGGAGGTATCACTTTTTTGGAAGGGGGTGGCGTTTCACCCCTCCTTGATACAAGGGGAAAATGATGTGGGGATCTATGTACCTATTCAAGAGGGAACACAAAGTCCTCTGCTCTAAGACACTGGGGCAAGGAATCTCTTTGCCGCATATTCTCATGGTGGCTGAATCCAACATCCTGTGCAGGAGTGGTATTTTCGCCCCCTGTTTGCCATAGCTGCCATGACATTTAGTATATCCCTGCTGTGTCCTAGGCCTTGGCCTTGGCCGTATGCAAAAATGTTAACAATGGGTTTCACATAGGATAAAGCTGCCAACTCATACGCTGGCCTCAGAGGTGATGATAGTGACAACGAGTTCTCTTGTCATTATCTGCACATGGTTCTCTGATGTAAAACAGCTTTTTTATGCAGCCTCACATGTATTCCTGGGCTTTTCTGACAATGTAGGGGAATGTATTAGCATAATGGAAAAGGTGGGCACTTATATTTTAGAGGGTTTCTCTATCAAGGAACCCAAGGAAAGAAAATGGGAAAAAAATAATACATACAACAGAGTTTTAATGCAGATCAATGAAGAGATTTTTCTTATTGAATCCATTCTATTAAAATATGTATCCAGTTTTTAATAACAAACAAACCATAAAATAGCCAGAAAGAGTGTACAGTCAGTGCACTGTAAGCAGCTTTATTAGGGCATAATGTCAAGGCATGTTTTATTAAATAATAAAAATTAAAGTGTATTATTTCACAAACAATAGCCAGAAATATTGTACAGACTAGATGAACACTATGTAAGCTGCTTTAGTAGGCCACATTTGAGAGGGAAAAGACCAGGCAGGTTTTATCAAGAATTAAAAATGACAGCATTGACTTCATGCACATTATGTAAGCAACTTTCACTGTCACAATTTAATTGGGAGACCACAGGCAGCGTTTTACATAGTTACATAGTTGAAAAGGTTACAGAAAGACACAGGTCCATCAAGTTCAATTTACATTTGTGTGTCTGTGTGGGTATGTGCGTCACTTTGAGTTGCTAAGAATTCCCATACCCCTGGATATTATGTGCACTGACAAAGAGAGCTATAATGTTTTTTTAATCCATAAACACTCTCAGCCAGAGGCATAACTAGAAACCTCAGGGCCCCCGGTGCAATAAACCATGAAGGGCCAATACCAACCTCCCACCCCCACCCCCCACCACCATGGGGGGAAGCTGCAGAGAGTTGGCCTACTGCATGCTGGGAACTGTAGCCCCAGGAAGCAATGTTGGTGCCTCAGCAGTAACCTCTTCTTCCTTTCCGAGCCCCCCCCTAAGAGGCAGAACACCAGGACTTGGTCGGACATGTTGCAACCCTGGTAGTTCCACCAGTGCTCTCGGCTGATTCCACTTACCAGAGAAAGAAGTTCCACATTTTACTGCTCTTACAGTAAAAAAATCTCCTTCTATAATTTAGATTAAACTTTTTTTATCTTTTTGTGGCCATGCGTCTTCTTCTTCAGATACCCCGGACTAAATAGTCTATTATCATTCATACATTCACCTTTAATGAATTTGTACATTGTGATCATATTCCCCGGCTGCCCCCGTACTGCAAGGGTTATGTGCTCGTCTTGCCTAGGAAACTAGAAAACAGAGATATACTTACCCGAACTGCGATCC
The DNA here is from genome assembly GCF_000935625.1 of Nanorana parkeri. Classification (NCBI taxonomy): domain Eukaryota; kingdom Metazoa; phylum Chordata; class Amphibia; order Anura; family Dicroglossidae; genus Nanorana; species Nanorana parkeri. The sequence goes on from NW_017309650.1 coordinate 40,790, forward strand.
CGGTTGGCATCTAGACCGCCTCCTCCTCTACTCCAGCAATGAAATGTCCCTCGGTGTCCTCACGTCATATACACTGCATTTTAGTCACAGGACCTTAGACCGCTGTAGCAGAGGGGGAGCAAGGCTGAAGGGACTGGTCTAGCAGCTAGCCAGGCTTGTGGTTCGGGTGAGTATATCTCTGTTATTTTAGCTCCACTGCAAGTGTTGAGGTTTTATTTGCCTTTAGTATGTCTTTAAGCTAATCATTTTCACATATTTCTCTAAAAGACTTTTTTTCTCTAAAAGACAGTTACTTTAATGTATGGTATCTATTTTTTAACACAGGTTTGCTTTTTATCTTTTCACCAATGTGGTAGTACAACCATCAAAGGTACAATATATATTAAAAATAATAATATTACTTCAGTATTTTATTGTGTTTAGTGGTTTAGCACACCCCATTGCTAATAAAACTGGTTGTTTAATAAAACTTGAATCTACCATTGCAGTTTAAAATGATACATTCTTTCTGTAGACAACTTCTGTACTTATATAATAAACTGCTTTGCAGAGCAAATTCAATTTCCCATTATTCACCTAACATTTTAATAATCTAAAATTGCTTGACAACATTTAACACACATTCCAATCTCAGTGCACAACATCAATTTAGAAATTATATTTATAATATGCTGGTACTCAGAACAATGCAGAGGCTTGCTGTCCCAAGGCCACGCATATTCTTATCAGATCTTCTCCTGACAACCTCCTCTTTAAAGGGCAGCTTCGTAAGCAGTAATAATTAAGAAGATAATAGCAGCAATATTTCCATTGACAGTTGCACTTTAAACCTCCAAAGTGAGAAAACAATTTTTTTCCATCAGATAATGTATGTTCTTGTTTTGTTAAAGCTGAAAGGAATGCAGATCTATGTAGGGATAGCGTCCAATCTGTGTCCCTAATACAGAACAAAGCGTGATGACCCAGCATTAAATGTATCTTTGATGTCGCACCTGTTTCCATAGAAACATATTAGGATGTCACACCTCAGTCTGTTTCGCATTGAGGTGAAGGCCATTAAAAAGATAAAATAAGTAGATGAGTGGGAGAAAACTGAAAGCATGTTAAAGGTAAGTAAGGCAATTTGAATATATAAATCAAAAGTTAATCTTCAGACGGATGCCTTATTAGAGGCCTTGTGTGCTTGTAAAGAGTTGGGCTGATTAATAAGTCCAGTTAAGTGCTCACCTGATGGTATTGAAATGAAATATTTTACATTTTTTTGTGCCTGTTGTCTGTCACATTGCAGAATTCCATTTTCTGTTTGTATTCATTTAATTCCCATTTATACTAAGTAGGTGACCGTGATGGTGTCACTGGTCACTGCACACATTAAATTCTTGCAGACAAAAGCAAGCTTAAGCATCTTTGTTCATTGCAAGATGTTTTCTTCTTACACCTAGTCCCCTAATACAATGGAAAATTAGTGCATTGGGAAAAGGAAACTTTTGCAGTATCACATATTTTCTACAAAAGCCTTTATTTCAGCAGCAATAGGTAGGGGATAGTTGGGGTTTCACAGAAGCACATTTATAGCATTTATTTTAGCATTCCCATATAAAGGAAGTAAGTAATATGTCAAATCTGGGATATCAAATTTACATAGGTAGTGTATACTTAACCTTGGTAAACTTTTTGGAGTATATAAAAAAGCAACCTTACAGTAAGAAGTATGAATGCTTAAATTGTCAAAAAAAAAAAAGAATGACACTATTAACAAATAGATGTATTGAGGTAGAATTACTAAATGCATATAGCCTGTTCACTTTGAAATTAAATTTGCACATTGCAGGGGAGGTTTCCCTGAAAGTAGTGAAAATTCACTTTGCAAAGAATACCTAATTATGTGCAAGGAAAATTTGAAAAAAAAAACAGTATTTTTGCTTGCACATGATTTGTGATAGAATACACCTTTTCCACTAGAATAAAGGGGAAACTTCCCCAGCAAAGTACAAAAACTCTTATCTTTGCCTTTAGTAAATAAACCCCATTGATTGGCAATGACTGGCTGAAATAGACAGCATAAAAAATCAAGAAATGGAGTATCCACATCCATAAATAAAGTAATTCACTACTTGCACCCCCCCTCCACCCGATGCCCGTACCCCATACATCACACATTTTTAGCTTGGGTCAGAGGTATGACAGCAAATTGGAAAACCCCCAAAAGTTTATACGCATTAAAATTATAACTAATTAAATTAATTTTATGATAATTGCGCCAAGTATGCAGTTTACAATTTTGAAGAGCCTCACCCTTTTCTGCTGTTTGCAGTCCCTTATATATCACAATATTACAAACCAGGAGAGTTAAACTAGGTTGACAAAGGGAGCAGGCAATCAACAGTTGAAACGTTCTAACACCGTTGTTGTTAATCCTAGACCCACCTCTGCAAGAAGCAGATTCTGCCTACCCAGGACTGCCTGCATCATGGCACCCCAACCTAAAATGTCATAGATTTCAAGGGGAATCCCACATAAAACCACACAAAAAAGTGGGTTTCCCCTTTCAGATTGAAGTGCCCCCGTTGAAATCAAGTGCCCCCACCCCCAATATCAGAGTCGCACTGTGCATCAAGAGCCCCTTTCACATTAGAAGCCCCACTTTCAAATCAGAGTCTCCTCCTTTCACATCAGAGTTTACTTTTTACATTAGGAGCCCCCTACATATCAGTCTTCATTAGTCCATTCACATCACAGTTCCACTACAACAAAATTATGGGGCACCCCTGAGGAGACCAGAAGGCACCTCAGTGTGCCATGGCACCCTGCTTGAGAGAGGCTGCGTTAAAACACTCATCTTTTAAATTACACTCAGCTCCTTGAAATCAGTCAGTCCTGTCTGGGCAAAACCCGTGTCCTTGTTACATATATATTATTACTGAGTGTTAAACACATAATGGTCAATGTATTTCCAATGTTGTACATTATCAGCTTCTGTTTTACAATTCAAAATGGACCTATAACTATTACTCTACATATCTCATGATATTATATTATTGGGGGGTTATGTTATCAAGTTTTTTGTACCTCCCTTTTTTAAATAGAGTTAGTGTCCGGCTGGTAATAGCTGTGAGTTTCATCGAGGTTTCTTCGAGGAGAGCAGGAAAAGAAACCATTTGATGTGGTGATAAAATAACTCTTCATGAGATAAAGCAACGTACAATGGAGAAAATAAGGCTTTCAACAATAAAAGAGAAAAATTTGTTTTTTCTAAAAAAAAAAAAAAGAATGCAAAGTTGTTAAATAAGCCATTTTGTTACAAAATTGCTATTAAAATACTTTTTTTTACATCAACCAGTACATGCTGTCATTTTCTAAAATAGTCTAAAAAATTAAACTGCCACTACTTGCAATATGGTCACCTGGTGGCATTTCATACACTGTACAGAATGCCCCGCTGGAATCTTGTTTCCAGAATCTCAAAGTCAAGTTTCAGGCATCCCTTGCCACAGTAGTTTCAGTTTTGCTGAGATACCTTGAGGGTTCATCCTCTTCCAAATGGATGTAGATAAGGAAATTAGTTCAAATAACTCATCTGTCTTAATAAACTGAGATACATGGATGTAGACATGCTTTTCCTCCTCATATAGTAATGAGAAAAGAATTGTAATCACCATGAACAAACATATACCGTATGAACTAAGAAACAAATTATAGCTAGAGAGAATAGATTTCCCCTCTAAACACACAACTATCCTTAAAGTGGAACTCCGGACGCAAATTGTTTTGTAAATTGCTAAGCTGTAGTAAAAGTACTTTAAAATCAATGCAACAGTTCTGTGCAATGTATTATAGCCCATCTTTAAATTGCGAGGTTATGCCTTTTCATTTACTTGGACATGTCTTTTAGAATAAAATGTACTGCTAAAACAGAATGTTATATTTTCTTTTAATATGTTGATGTATACATTTGTTTTTTTCCCTACTGTTGCTGTTGGTGAATATATAGTCCCACCTGCATATTTTTGTTTTTGTATAGCAATGTCAGCCTAGCCACAG
>NW_017309650.1:44849-54133 GCF_000935625.1 Nanorana parkeri
TTTTGGGAAAACCCTTGAAATAACTTTCAGGTCTCAGAGAACCCCCGCTGATAATATCTATGTCTATGGCTGAAGGTAAATTGGAGTCAACAGTAAGTTGAGACATAAGAATAATTAAAGAATAATGAAGGTGGCATACTTAGCATATTTGACACTCATAGCTGCTTTATATTTCAGAATTATTAATAGTACTGCAATGAAACAAATAATAATGACAATTAAAGATACGCAGACCAGTGGCCATTGAAGAGCTTCCTTACATTGGTGGTCAATGACGTGCCCCCTTACATAGGTGGTTAGTGGAGAAGGCCCCTCTGGTATTGGTGCTTAGCTAAGAAAGGCCCCTTATGTAGGTGGTCTGGGCAAAATGGCCCCCTTACATTGGTGGTCAGTGGAGAAGTAGAGAAGGTCCTCCTGCACTGGTGATGAATGGAAGTAGGGCCCTGCTACAGTATAGGCCACCAGTTAAAATTCTCCTTCAATTGGTGGTCAGTGGGAAGAATGCTCCTTATATAAGTGTTCAGTGAGGAGAATTCAGTTCAGTATTTCACAAAACACTCTAAGACACATGTGTCAAACTCAAGGCCCAGGGGCCGAATCCGGCCCACCAGGCCATTTCCCCGACTTCTACTTTCAGATCTAGGTATTAAGTTATTAATTATGATAAAGATTAGATACATTTATATAGTCTTACAGGCCCTTTGAGGGCAACCATAATGTTGATGCGGCCCACGATTAAATTGAGTTTGACACCCCTGAAGAGCTTCAGGTTGAACAAGGTGAACATTCTGCTTCAGAATATGCTAGCCATAGCTGAACTCTTAAAACACTGCTGATAATCCTCGGATTCCTATCTATAAGATGTTGATATGACTTAGGAACCCCCAGACAATCCCACACAGCATGATTGTAAATCTTCTGCTGCTGCTCTTTCAGCTCAACAAATAACTCCTAAGAAACATACAGGAACTCCAGTCTATACTCTAACTTCATTTGAAAACTGAAAAATCGCTGGAAGCATGAAAGTTTAGTTAGGTAAGAATCAGTCGGCCAGGTGGCAAAAAATATTTCTGCACTAACTTGGAAGCAGGCGACACACACACTTGGCCATTCACAAAACGTTATGTATTCTGTTATCGGTTAAACTTACTTGATTTTTTTTTTTTTTCATTCGAGAAGTGGACACAAGTTAATGTAACCAGTAGAGAACTAGTTGCAACAAATAAAAATTTGAATATTCAGTCTTAAATATATAATAACTTTGCAGAAAGTTGTTAACGCCTTTATAGCTTCACTTGCATTGTCTTAGCCTGCTTATGCTTGTTTCTCTGTACACATTCCTAGAAGTTCACATTCTAGCTGGTATTTCAAATTCCATACATTAGCGCTTTGAATGGGGAGTGGGGCAACTTACATTGTGAAATGAGCATTATAGCATAAGCACCGCATAGCACAGAAAACATGAAGCAAGCACTGCATAAGAAATAAGCAAATATAGCTGTCCACGTATAATATTTCTTTACAAATCACACATACTCATTAAGTGCTCTGTTGGCAGTATCATAAAGGAACTAGCCGTGGGTGCCAAGGTTTAAAGGATCCATCCCAAAACCCGAACTGGCAAAAAAAAGGCGTAACTTGTGTATCTCTGCGAATAAACCCTGTTAAGGATGAAATGCATTGGCACAGAACCTATGTCCAGTTGGAGAAAGGTCCATAGTTTTAATAAAACTTTTGATGTTTGGAATTTAGTGGTGGTGCAACTTTTTTCTTCTTTGTTGGTTAGAACCTGTATTTGGTTATTATTACTATATCTTCCAGCCCCAACTGCTCTGCTCCGGTCAGGAAGTGAGGTGAAATCTCCATAGTTACAGACAGAAGCAAAATGTCACAAAGTATTTACTCTTTCACCTATTTGCATTTGGAACAGATTGTGGTGCCTAATCTTCATCACCCATCCATAATCCATGTGCAAGAACTTCAAAATAGAAACAACCATGGGGAACAGAATCCTCAGCTTTGTTTAATCTGAGCTGTGCATTTACAAATTAATAAAATTCGTACAACAGAAAGATTAGGTGAATGCATGAAATAACATGCATTAGGCAGTGTTTTTCGTTTCTGAATCAGGTCATAAAGATCACCATTAACTTGAGGTTATTGTTGTTTTTCAATGCATCATGCTGTGAATTTGTAAATACAGCATGCCCTACTGTTTTGTAGTTGCTTTATTTCTTCTATACAGACAGATGAATGATAAAAAAAGATTATAAATGTATCCCAAAACAATATATTTGCAGCTGAAAGAACTTAAAAGCATGATTTCTCCTTTCTGAATTTGACTTGCTGTTGAGTTTAATGCCAGCGCGCAAGGGTCATTGATGTAAATAATGTAATGTATCTATTGTCTATGCATTATGCTCTTCAGGTATCACAAAATTCTATAATGGCCAAATGGCCAAATTTAAAGTTACCCTTTGTCAGAGCACAATGAAAACCAGACAAGCAAAAGGTGCTAGTCGAAACATTAATTAGTAACAGTGTCCACAGGAGCAAGCAGAAACATAAACCGGAACAAGCCAAAGTCAGGAGCCCCAGTGAGTAGTTGTTCAAGCCAGGTCAGGAACACAGAGATCAGTGTCATCAGGAACAAGCCAGGAGCAGGAGCCAAAGGAGAACGTCAGCCAGGATCGGGTCATACACAGAATCAGGATACTCAGAGCAGCAGGAATGCACTAGCAGGAAGACCATGTAAGGGCAGACCTGACTGAGTGGTTTATATATAGTGAGTGGGGTGACATCATCACTCAGAGACAGGAAACTCCCATCTGACTCAGATGATGCTGTCCTGTCTGGCCATAAGAGGGAGCCTGGGAGTAGTCAGCAATGTTCCAGAGTCTGCTCAGGCAAAGAAGGAAACACAGGTTAGTAAAATGGCAGCCAAGCCAGAATGCTGCAAACCAGTAAAGTCAGGGTGGAACCCTGACACCATTATGCTATCAGTCTTTTTGGGAAAATACTGAAGGACCAAGATATTTTTCCTAGCCTGATGATACAGCTACTTTAGTTTGCTCATATGACTGGAAACTGGCATTTGGCCATATGGTACGGTATTGGAATGATGCTGACTGACCAGCTCTTGCTGATGTCATTCTCTAAGCTCTATCTCCTGTGATCACCTTACAAAAATAGACCTTTTTCCTTATTGCATGAACAACCCTTGCTTTGATCAACCTGTGACTTGGCAATATAGTCCATATGCTTTACACGTTCTGACTAAAGTAAAATAGTAACCAACTATCAATGTTCCTATGCAGGTTATACAATTATAATTATTGGTTGACATGGGGCTGCACTCTTTCTTTCTTTCTTTACATTACCTCACAGTTTTTGAAAACACGCTTCTTGAATGTATTCCTGTCAATGTTCAGTCCACCAGGCAATTGCAAATAACATTTTTAGCTGTTGTTATAGATGGCAATAAGCACATCAAGAAAAGAACACATCTATGAATGGTTTGAACTTAAATGGTCTGAACTCTGCAACAGGCTGTTGGCCCCTCTGGCATAATGTGGGTTAAGAAGTCTGCTAGAAGGGATTGTGCATCTTTAATTTGACTGTTAATTATACATTGAGTGATGTTGTGAATCGTGTTCTCCAAACCCAAGCACAGAAAAAGAGAGCAGATGCTCATTGCCAGGTTGGATTCGCTGGGGAATTGAACAGAGCATATTGGTTTATAATTAATGTAATTTTGTTGGATTATCTTTTGTGAAGAAGCTAAAGTAAACAATGTTGCAGTATTGTGACAAAACAGCAAGACGCTGGAAGAGTCTGATATAGGACTACAAGTCTAGAACAATAAGAAGAACTCATTTAGCAAAGCACCAGCCAGAAAAATATACATTATTACTTGGCTTGGCCCAGGAACCTGCTTTCTGAGACACTCTTCTTATCCTTATTAACCTTTTCAGTTCGGTCTGCAGAAGATGCAACACATATGACATTTTGTTATGGCAGCATGTAGAAAACATACTTTCTTGTATGGACGCCTGGTAAATAAAAATAACCGTGCTGTAATATTTTCTCAAAGGTTAAAATATTTCTCAGGGTCATCTCAACAAAATCGGACACCTAAGACAAATATGGCATGTGGGACAAATAACTAAAATGTATTCTACTGTACTGTGCCACCCTCTGACACCAGTAAACAGAAGTACTGTATTTAGCCTGTTCTGTCAGCACTCTTTATAGGGTTGCTTTAGTCTGTTAGCAAGGGAATTTTCCCTTACCTTAGTAAATGAGGTGACTCCTGACTTCCATCATCCAAACATGTTCAAGCAAAAATAATGTTTTGTTTTTTATTTTCCTTGCTTATGATTGGGTATTCTGTGCAAAGTAAGGTGAGGTTTTATGTCATATTATTTGAATGCCATCTATCAGAGAATAGAGGAGGCCCATAATGACATTTCAGTGCAAATCTATCCACATAAGGACCTGTACAAAGGTATTCCTTATGATTGGAAGAAAATAATTTAAACTGCCATGAAAAGATTTTTTACTGTAACAGCAAAGAAAATAGTCTTTCATGGGAAGTAATTGGGTTCCTCACCATTGGCTCTGCCATGTGGTCTCAGCTCTGGAACTATGTAGGTTCCATCAAATAACAGGTGAATTCACTACTTCTAAAGGAATCTGTAACGACCTCAGGAGCAACTCTAGGGTACCATGGAATCTTGGCTGAAAAAGATAAGTCAAAAAGATAAGTGTTACCCACTCTTTCCTAATGTGCATTTGGGAAAAACTGTCCCAAACTCTTTTTAAACTTTAGCATTATATAATAGGAAAGGGTTAAGTAAAATATTGTAACATGCAGTAAAGTTGGGTGTATTAGAAACAAGCTTTTAATCTGGTGTTTTTAACATCATTGTACTGTGATGACACATCATACAATAAACCAAGAAACACTGATAAATATATTACTATTTCTGATTATTAGAACAGGGTGTATCCTTTATATTTTGCTGTAAAAAAAAGAAAATATTATTTATTTACTGATATTTTATTTTGTGGTTGATTTAAGTTCAGCAGTCACTTTTAACTGCTGTCCTGTCTATAGCAAGACTTCCCTTTCTAAAATGTTTGTTTTTGTTTGGGGGGGAAGTACTCTTAGGGGTCTATCAACTATGCTGCCTGTAGGCAGCCGAGTGACTAACCGACCCGAAGCGAAGTGAGCCGAACGCTGTTCGGCTATTCACTTCAGGCTGGTACGGCTGATTCCAGCCGTATATCGGCTGAAATCAGCCGTACATTGGGTGGCTTTGGCTGGCTTCTGGTCGGCCGAACATGCTCAGCATGTTCGGCCGACCTGAAGTGCAGAAGGAGTCCGACTCAGCCGATCCAACATCTGGATCGGCTAAGCCAAACCTCCGGCAGGCTACTCGCTACTGTTCGGCCTATTCTCATAGATGCCGAACAGCAGTGAGTGAATAGCTGAATGCCGCCGAACGGCATTCGGCTGGGCTGTTCTGCTCAGTACCTCTGTGGTACCGAGCAGAATAGAAAAACAGTTAAAAAAGTAGTAAAAAATAAAATAGAAAACGATATGGCCGAGCTGGCAGTGATAGCTAGCTCGGCCCAAATGTTTTCTATTGGCCGGGCGGTTCTGCTGCCGTCAGAATAAAAAAAAAAATACCATAGGAATACATAGCTAGATTCCTATTGGCTATTTCAATTTGCAATAACCAATAGCAAACTAGCTATTGCACCCGCCCTCTGCTGCTGTCAATCACTAGAGTGGACCTGATGGAGAACTTCAGGTCCCCTCTGCTGATTGACAGCAGCAGTGGGCGGTTGCAATAGCTAGTTTGCTATTGGCTATTGCAAATTGAAATAGCCAATAGGAATCTAGCTATGCATTCCTATGGTGATTTTTTTTATTATTCTGACGGCAGCCAACGGCTCCAATGTCTGAAGAAAAAAGAAAAGAAAACAGAGCAGGGAAAGGTTTACTCTCCTCGATCAAGCAGAGTAAACCTTTCTGGGAGAGTTGGGCTGTATGGAGATCAGTGTCCCTGGTTACCTGGTGGCCAGGGACGCTGATATGTCTGTGCAAGTGGCCGGAGCCAGCCGTGAGATGACGGCTGGCTCCGCCCAGCAGTCAGTAGCAGGCTGTTCGGCCAGCTTCGGCTTTCACCTCGGCTCAGTCGAGCTGTACGGGCTATAGTGAATAGCCCGTACAGCAGCCCTTCGGTTCTACTGAACCAAAGGGGTCCGATGGCCGAAGCTAGCCGAAGTATCAGCCAAAGCTACGGCTAGATCCTTTGGCAGCTTAGTGAATAGACCACTTAGTTTTCATTTATTTTGGGGTTATATTGTTTTTTATTTTATGCTGACAGGGCATTTATTTTAGTTAGTTTTTTTTTTGCAGCAAGGCTTTCTTAAAAAAATGGGCTTTTGTTTAAGGGCATTGTTTTGGGGTTTTCATTTATTTTGGGAATATATATTGTTTTTTATTGCATGTCTTTTTTTAGTTTTAGATTTTTGGTTCCTGCAGTGCTTACCTTAAAGTGACATTAAACCCTCAGATTTTTTAACATAAACCAATACTGTAATGTGTGAAGCCGTCTTTTTACGGCCGGCCCAGAAGTGGTTAATGTCACTTTAAGTAGTGGGGGTTTAACTTTCTTTTGGGTCTTGAATTTTTTTAATGTTGATAAAGCCTTAACGCTGGGGTGCTCAAAGTGCAAAATTCACTTGTTCCTGACCATCTGTTCTTGGAGCTACCTTTTGTGGAGCAGCAAGCCACTGTATAGTTTGAAAGAAAAGCTAAAAAAAACAGAAAAAAAACCTAAAAATAAAATGAAATGCAAATACAGTGTGCACCTAACCACATCACATTATATCACTCATATTGAACAGCCCCCATCCCCACAGTTAAGCCTATTATTGCTTCTTAGAACTATCTGCTCTCCTGCTGTATCCTCTGCAGTTTCTTACTATTTATAATAAAACCCTACATGTGCTCTTTGTCTCTAGTACAATTGGACTAAAATTGCTATTTACAAATGTTCTGTTGAGTTTCATTTTTACACTACTGTATTATCTGCAGTTTATTCATTCCTATTATATAACACCTACTGTACTGGGGGTACCTTGCAAGGGTGTGAAACAAAACACCTTTGTCCCTATGCTGAGGGGCAAGTGTCACATCCCCATCTCTGCTGCCCCAATATTTTTCCCAGCTGCAATAATGTAAATTTACAGCCAGGAATTCCAGAAGATGTCACTGACCAAATTCAGTCATTGATGTTACTCAGGATTCCTGGCTATTTTTTTTTCAATTACCACAGCCAGAAAATCTGCAATTTAGCTATGGGAGAGCAGAGCTTAAATATTGACAGGTAACTGGTCACTGTCGTTGATGATGGGTTACATCTCTAGACCTTGGACATGGAATACATTGCTGGACAATGTGATTAATGTGGAATTACAGTGGAGGTCATGAATAAAACATTTTTGTGTTCTTATTTTATTACAATAAAAGGACTTTTTTAAGGTTTGTGTCTGTTTATTGACTTTTAACTCTTTGTACGAATGGGTAAGGGGTAATGTACCCTATACTAATTCCTCTTGGAAGGAAAGGATATCTGGGTGCCCCCTTATTCCAGATGCAATTATCAGTCCCCTCCAGTGTACCCCCACCTCCTTCAGAGTGAAGAAGAGGCTCTTGTCCCTCAACATTGGGACAAGGGTACATTGCAAGTGGCGGAGACTTTACCACCCCTATTGCAAGGTACCAGCCCTTGAGGCATGTGACCTTGTCTGGGTAATATCATTGACCATATTTGACCCATATTTCCCCCAAACCCTCCTTGAAGCACCTGAGGTGGGGAAGAAGCCCTTGTCCCTCAACATTGGGACAAAGGTGGTTTGCAAGGATATGATGCAATGCCTCTGCCCTTGCCAGGTACCTTCTCAATGTTGAAAGACATGTGGCTTGGTCTGTTACAGGAAGGAAGGGAAGCCCATATTCTCTGCCTCCCTTTGCCTGGCCATCAGACAGTGTTGCAAAGTTAAGAATGTCTAAAAACGCATGGAAAATATGCCAGTTAATGATAATATTATCAACATATCCACCATCTAAAAAATGAAAACCAGAAATTCTTAACTGACATGACAATGGGAGGAACCTTGTATAAAAATATCAACAGCTGTGCATGACTCACAGGATCAGGTCCAAGATTGATGCTTGGCACATAGTATGATCAGTGGACATCTTCACCAGAAGTGTGTTTTATGTTAAGATACAGGATTTTATTTAAACACCTTGCTCAGAACTAGTGTAAGTGTGTCAAGGTAGCCAGAAGGGCTCTAGTCATCTTAGTAATTGCTGTGCACATGTTACAACAATAAGATGCGGTATTTGAAAGCACAAACACTAAAATGGAACAAACACACAGACCAAAGAATTTAAATAACAGCTGGTTTATGGTACAATATAGCATGAGCGAGCTAAAGCCAATTCAATAATATAAATATCAATATCAAAGCATCAATAATAAAAATAGGAAATACTAAGCGGTTATTCATTATTCACAAAGCTGCCGACTGCAGCGGAGTGAATAACCCAGCTGAAGGGAAGTGACGTGAACGCAGTTCGGCTATTCACTTCAGCCTTGTATAGCTGATTTCAGCCGTACATCAGCTAGAATTAGCCATACATTGGCTGCCTTCAGCTGCCTTCAGTCAGCTTCATCTAGATCGGCTTAGCCGAAGCTCTGGCAGCTCCCTTGCTGCCGTTTGCCCCTAATCTCTTATGGAACGAATGGCAGACAGTGAATAGCCGAATGCAGCCTGCATTCGGCTTGGCTATTCTGCTCGGTACCTCAGAACTAGCGAGCAGAATAGAAAAAAAACCTAACCAAATGAATTTTGTTTTATTATTATTAAAAGAGATGTAAAAAAATAAAAAGTTAAGAAAAGAAAAAAATTCAATAAAGAAAAATAAAAGAAGTGGGGTCCCCTTCCCAAACAATACCAGACCCTTAAGGTCTGGTAGGAATGTTAGAAGGGACCCCTATTAAAAAAAAAAGAAAAAATGTGTGGGGCTCTCCCCAAAAGTCATCCCAGGCCTTTTAGGTCTGGTTGGAATTTTAGGAGGGACCCCAAATTAAAAATAAAAAAAGTGCGTGGGGTTCCCCACAAAGTCATACCAGGTCCTGGTAAAAATTTGAAGGAGGCACCTCACCCCCAAAAATGTAGGGGGAAAAGCGTGGGGTCCC
>NW_017309651.1:0-1942 GCF_000935625.1 Nanorana parkeri
TGACAGTATACAGAGACTACAACAATGTAACAACGTCTGACGTTCTGGGGCCGGGAGTAGTGACCTTGGGGGCAGCCAGGCACAACGCATTTTTAGAAGGCCGGGTACAGCACAAGCCTCTCACCCCTCCGGGGGCACAGCTGTGTTCTCGTGCACACTTGCAGATGCGTCAGCCATTGTCGGGTATCCCCTCCCCCCACATGTATAGAGAGGACTCCCCCGATCCCCCCCTCTACCAGCAGTGTACGATCCTCAACGCATGACAGCGCAGACCTGCGTCACGTCTGTACAGATCGGGGGGTGACGCGTATACAGCACACAGCATTCAGGCAGAATTCACCCCTACGCACCACTGCTCTGACCTGCACGCACGGCAACGAATGGCCACTCCGTGTGGTGCGTTGTGGGGGGGGGGCGTTCATTCCAATGACACGAAGGTGCAGCCATGCTCACACCCCGAGGCATACTAGACCGGGCCTGGAAGGTCTGCCCTATCCTTCCACAACCCACAGCAACCAATGGACGCAGCCCGCCATCATGTCGGTGCGTCTGCGTGTGCGTTGCGTGCTCTATGCTATCGTTCACCACAACGCACAGAACCTATGTGCACTGCCAGGCACATGACCTGGCAGCGCACATGCGTTGTGGTGAGAACGAGCACGGGGTGAATTGTGGCAGTGAAGGGGTTAAGCAGGGAGGGAGGACTAGTTAGGGAGGGAGGACTAGTTAGGGAGGGAGGACTAGTCAGGGAGGAGTAGTTAGGAGGGGGACTAGTTAGGGAGGGAGGACTAGTCAGGGAGGGGGAGGACTAGTTAGGTGGGAGGACTAGTTAGGGAGGGATGACTCGTTAGTTAGGGAGGACTAGTGAGGGAGGAAGGACTAGTTAGGGAGGGAGGACTAGTCAGAGAGGAGTAGTTAGGGAGGGAGGGACTGGTTAGTTAGGGAGGGACTAGTTAGGGAGGGAGGGACTAGTTAAGGGATCACTAGTGCTGGTAATTGTCCTGATTAGTAGCTGATAAAACCTCCCCCACCGGCAGCCATGTTTGCTTAGTTTAGGACGTGACTGACCATGGCTGGAGTGATGTACCCCCCGTATCCGCTGTTCCCCAATTATGGGCCGGCCTATCGCCAGCACCCGCCGTTCTACAAGCCCAAGCAGCCATACTGGAGGCCTCCTTACAAGGGGGGCCCGGGGCCCATGAAGCCCACCTTTCCCCTGGACTGTCTGGATGACTATAGGTGGGCCCAGCTGAAGGCTCTGCTCAGCCAGCTAGGCCCGGGCCTAGGCCGCTTCTACACCAAGGAAGTCGGGGTGCAGGTGAACCTCAAGGTGGATGCCTGCGTTCAGTGCTCGCTGGGGCCCAAGACCCTGAAGAGCCCTAAAGGGGGCTCCTTCCTGTACCGCCCGGTCCCCGGGCAACACGCAGGACTCTGCATTGTGACCCCGGTGAGGTTCCCGCGCACCATAGCCGTGTATTCCAGGCTGACTGACCGGAGGCTCTTCACACTGCCACCATTGAGGGGCGGAGGCGACCGGGAGGACTTCCAGGCCAGAGGGGAGGCTGAGGCTATGCTGAAGAAACCCACCTTCCAGGTGAGACTAGAAAACCTGGTCCCCCCAACGGGTTACATGGAGAACTACAAAACACTCCATTGGTGGGGGATGGGAACGCTCCTTCCTCCTCCTTGTACATTTCCTGGCTGCGTAGGCCTATAGATTGCTTCTGTGTCCCCCCTTGTCCCCCCACTTTGTGACCTTGCCAGGTGTCCCCGCTTCCATGGTCTTGTTCTAATGGTTCCCCCAATTGTGGTCCTCTTCCAAAATGTCAGCCGTGTTCCTCTTCTATGCCCTTGTCCCAATTGTGTCTCTTCCAAGATGTTGTTTTAGTAATGTCTCTTTCCCATGACATTGTCCAAATAGTGTCGTCGTGTCCCCCCCCCA
>NW_017309651.1:10370-11493 GCF_000935625.1 Nanorana parkeri
CCCCCGCTTTGTGACCTTGTCCCCCCCAGTGGTGTCCCCCTGCTTTGTGACCTTGTCCCCCCCAGTGGTGTCTCCATCTTGGAGCACATGGGGGCAGAAGATAGAATTGGGTTCGCTCTGTTTTTACCCTTCGCGGTCAGACAGGCTTTGTTGCGTTCCGGCTTCTGTGTGTGCGGGGAAACTTCTTGCTGTTGTCCTGTATGAAGCCCTTCCGTGTGCACCGTGCTTGAAAGCTGGTTATGTGGTGGTGTGTCGTCGTCCCCCCGCTTCACGGCCTTGTCCCCAGTGGTGTTGTCCCGAGTGGTGGTGTGTCCCCCCCCCCGCTTCACGGCCTTGTCCCCAGTGGTGTTGTCCCGAGTGGTGGTGTGTCCCCCCCCCCGCTTCACGGCCTTGTCCCCAGTGGTGTTGTCCCGAGACCCCCCGCTTCACGGCCTTATGGAATTACACCCGGCGTGCCGGACAGAAGTTGTATTGTGATCTGAAGTATGTTCTCTTTGTTCTCGGCAGTTCCTGGAGCAGAAATACGGCTTCTTCCATTGCCGGGACTGTCAGGTGCGATGGGAAAGCGCTTACGTTTGGTGCGTTTCTGGAACCAATAAGGTGAGTAGTTCCATCTGTGACGCATACATTTGCCGTCCGGTGACTCCTAACGGCCCTGCGGTGTCACCCTGTCACATGGGGCTTCCTATGGAGACTACTTCATCATTCCTGGTGATCCTGCCATGGAGGTCCTTGCTCAGACATTTCTGGTTACAGGGTGACAACGCTCTGTCCCTGTCTCCTGTCTGTACTCCTGCGGTGTCACCCTATCACACGGGCTTGCTATGGAGACTACAAGTGGCCATTTCAGCTCACATTACACAGACCTGGTCCAGTATCACCATCGGGAAACCCGCCTGAAGTAATTCCGCGCCGCCATCGCTGAGATGGAACCAAGTCGGAAAAACCGGTGAAAACATAATCGCTTATCAGAGAACTGAATGTCACCCCATTCCGGTCCCGGGGAAGACTATAGGAGGGGGGGCCTTCAGGATATGGACTGTATAGTTTGAGGGGTCCTTGGGGGAGGGGGGCGGTTGGAGGGAGTGGTATACCTTCAGGATATGGGAGATGGGACTGTATA
>NW_017309651.1:13286-13576 GCF_000935625.1 Nanorana parkeri
GGGTGGTGTGCCTTCAGGATAAGGGAAATGGACTGTATAGAGATTGGGGGGGCACTTGTGGCGGTGACGTGCCTTCAGGATATGGGAGATGTACCTGTTGGGGGTACTTGTGAAGTTCTGGTGGTTCCCCAAGTTCAGTTATCCCAGAATGATCACAATGGACACAAACATGCCAAACCCCCGAAAGTCCATGCTGGGACAGGACTGACCACGTTCCATGCGCCGGAAGCTTTGAGCTGACTTTGTATATAAATTCTAGGAGGATAAAGATGACGTTGGGTTGGATTCCA
>NW_017309651.1:14184-14679 GCF_000935625.1 Nanorana parkeri
AGCTGTCGGCTTTGTTTTTCCAGGTTTACTTCAAGCAGTTCTGTCACAAGTGTCTGAATGCGTCTAATCCGTACTACGTGGAGTCCATCGAGTGCAAGGTAAGCCGGGCCTCCATACTCCACATTCTTCCCGTGCGTCCCGGACAACCCCTCCCGAGAAACATAAACCGCGGCCTCCCGCCCCTCCAGCTGTAGTAGTGAACCTAAAAATGCCATCATGCATCTGCCTCTGGGAGTCATGCCTGTGCTTGTCAGTGTTGCAATGCCTCATGGGACTAGTCTACAGCTTCTCCCTCCTGGCTGCTATTATGGTGGTCGGGGGGGGTTCTGGCAGATTGAGGACTACCCCTCCTGGCTGCTGCAATCTATGGCTTCTCCTCCTGGCTGCTATTATGGTGGTCGGGGGGAGGGTTCTGGCAGATTAAGGACTACGCCTCCTGGCTGCTATTATGGTGGTCGGGGGGGGGGTTCTGGCAGATTGAGGACTACCCCTCCT
>NW_017309651.1:14739-14972 GCF_000935625.1 Nanorana parkeri
CTACTATGGTGGTTGTGAGAGGCGGTCTTGCGTAATAGTGGCCAGGAGGGGTTCTGGGACATTATCTAAGACCACCCCTAGTGGCTCCCATGTTCTAGGCCATAGATGAAAAGCTGGGTAAGGTCTTCACTTCTGGTCTTGAGCTCCATTTGTAGTCTTCCTTTTACTGAAGATGCAACCACTATGTAAATCCAAAATGTATGGGGACGCCACGGCTGGTATGTCTCTGGTCA
>NW_017309651.1:15246-18202 GCF_000935625.1 Nanorana parkeri
CAATGAATGCCTACAACCCGGTCCCGGTTTAGACCTTTAACTCCTGACTCTTCTTCCTCCAGATCTGCATGAAGGCCGTGTGTTCCTGCCCCGAGAGGCGCCACATTGACCTGAAGCGCCCTCATTGCCAGGAGCTGTGTGGCCGGTGCAAGGGCCAAAGACTTCCCTGCGACAAGACCTACAGCTTCAAGTACATTGTGTGATGCCTGGCTGTGCCCTGCGGGGGTGACCCCATTGTGCTCTGACCGTGCCCTGCGGGGATGACCTCATTGTGCCACGTGGACTCTCTGGTGACCTCCTCACATGACGGGGAACGTGGCTCTTATTGTTTTGCACTGAATTGTACAGTTTTTTTTTCCTTTGTGTATAAAATGAGTTTTTTCTGTAGATAGATTTGTGTTGGACCGGACGTCCCCGGAGTCCCTCACCTTGTGGACCGGACGTCCCCGGAGTCCCTCACCTTTGTAGAAATCAAGTTTCAGACAGACTGTCTGTGCTCACCTTGTGTACATATCACGGAGCTTTGTATTGATCAGTATAAAAAACACTGCAGTCTTAAAATAAAAAAAATAAAAATCAAACCTGTGATCATCGGTCTTCATTCATCTGCAGGAAGCACTTGGCTAGTGTGGTACCCCCCCCCCCAACACACATGTATGACCATCTATGGGCCTCAATAAGTGGTGACCGCCATCTATGGGCCTCAATAAGTGGTGACCGCCATCTATGGGCCTCAATAAGTGGTGACCGCCATCTATGGGCCTCAATAAGTGGTGACCGCCATCTATGGGCCTCAATAAGTGGTGACCGCCATCTATGGGCCTCAATAAGTGGTGACCGCCATCTATGGGCCTCAATAAGTGGTGACCGCCATCTATGGGGCCTCAATAAGTGGTGACCGCCATCTATGGGCCTCAAGTGGTGACCGCCATCTATGGGCCTCAATAAGTGGTGACAGACATCCATGGGGCCTCAGTATCTGATGACTATAGGCCCACAGTATGGGTTGGCCAACATGTGGGGCTTCAGAACATGGAGACACACCTCTATAGACCTTTATGTGGGGAGCTTCAAAATGGGGTGACCAGCATCTGTGGAGCCTCGGTATGGGCTGGCCCTCAATGTGCGTTGAGACATCAATGGGCCTCAGTATGTGGTGACAAACATCTATGGACACCTAGTGTCTGCTGGCCAACATTTGTGGGGCCTCGGTGTGCCGTGACTTATTTACAACAGAATTGGCTTGTATCTGCAGATCTAGGGGCCCCTGGTGACATCTCTGTGGCCCCTGGTGGTGTACTGTCACTGACCACCTCCTCATCTTGTCTAGGAAAGACTGACCTTGTTACGATGACAACCTGTGAATTACATGATCCTGCTGGAGCACTGGGTGGGGGATCGGCCCTGACACAAGATGGCGGCCTGGAAGAGATGAGGCGCTCAGAGAATTCACCGGAATGCAGGATGAGGCGAGTCAGCCTGGAACGAGGAGAGAACCCGCAGACATTTCCTGTATCCAGGACTCAGGAACTTCCTCCTATAGGGACAGGAAGCAGAAGAAGCGCTCTGTGGGGTTGGCGAGTGACACATCTCTGCAGGTGTAAGCAAGTCAGATGGAGGGCACTGCAGGTATAGCGTCAGAGGGAGTATAAGCAGGTCAGAGGGAGGTCACTGCAGGTATAGGGTCAGAGGGAGGTAATTGCAGGTCAGGGGAGGTCACTGCAAGTATAAGCAGGTCAGAGGGAGGTCACTGCACGATGATATATGACAACACAGCTGAAGGCTGAACCAGAACTGAGTGTTGTCGGCCTCCTACTAGGCGGGTCTCACACAAAATGTCCGCCAAACGGAGACAAAATCTCCACGTGAATATATATCTGAACTGCCGAGGACAGTATGAATTGGAAACACTAGAGGCATATAACTGAATTATAATTTGGGGAAAGACGCCATTTTGTCGAAGACTAAAATGTCTTACAACAAACGGAGGGCGGGGTCTGAAATGTGTTACACAGTTGGAAGGCGTGGTCAGCAGAGTCGACTCTGACAGACGGGCGGCGGGAAGAGAAGAGGTGAAGACCCGCCTCTAGACTCTGGCCTCTAGTGACGTCACGCAGCCTGGTTTGGCGCGGTTTTTGTTTGTCAGGAATTGGCGCTCATTTTACCTCAGAACAGAGAACACCGGCGAGAGGAGATCCGCCCGAAGGCACCCGGAGAGAGAGAGAATCATGCATGTCATTAAGAGAGGTAATCTACCCGGATATATGACCCCAATACTTTCATATACACCCCATAATACAGCACCGACCGGATAGATCACCCCAATACTGTCCTATACACCGCATAATACAGCACAGACCGGATGTATCACCCCAATACTTTCATATACACCCCATAATACAGCACAGACCGGATAGATCCCCCCAATACTTTCATATACACCCCATAATACAGCACAGACCGGATAGATCACCCCAATACTGTTCTATACAGCACAGACCGGATAGATCCCCCCAATACTTTCATATACACCCCATAATACAGCACAGACCGGATAGATCACCCCAATACTGTCCTATACACCGCATAATACAGCACAGACCGGATATATCACCCCAATACTGTCCTATACACCGCATAATACAGCACAGACCGGATATATCACCCCAATACTGTCCTATACACCGCATAATACAGCACAGACCGGATAGATCCCCCCAATACTGCCCTATACACCCCATAATACAGCACAGACCGAATATATCCCCCCAATACTGTCCTATACACCGCATAATACAGCACAGAGCGGATAGATCACCCCAATACTGTTCTATACACCCCATAATACAGCACAGACCGGATAGATCCCCCAATACTGTCCTATACCCCCATAATACAGCACAGACTGGATAGATCCCCCAATACTGTTCTATACACCCCATAATACAGCACAGAC
>NW_017309651.1:20555-29486 GCF_000935625.1 Nanorana parkeri
TACAGCACAGACCGGATAGATCCCCCAATACTGTCCTATACGCCCCATAATACAGCACAGACCTGATATATCACCCTAATACTGCCCTATACACCCCATAATACAGCACAGACCGCATAGATCACCCCAATACTGTCCTATACACCCCATAATACAGAACAGACCGGATACATCACCCCAATACTGTCCTATACCCCCATAATACAGCACAGACCGCATAGATCACCCCAATACTGTCCTATACACCCCATAATACAGCACAGACCGGATAGATCACCCCAATACTGTCCTATACCCCCATAATACAGCACAGACCGCATAGATCACCCCAATACTGTCCTATACACCCCATAATACAGCACAGACCGGATAGATCACCCCAATACTGTCCTATACCCCCATAATACAGCACAGACCGCATAGATCACCCCAATACTGTCCTATACACCCCATAATACAGCACAGACCGGATAGATCACCCCAATACTGTCCTATACCCCCATAATACAGCACAGACCGGATAGATCACCCCAATACTGTCCTATACACCCCATAATACAGCACAGACCGGATAGATCCCCCCAATACTGTCCTATACACCCCATAATACAGCACAGACCGGATATATCCCCCCAATACTGTCCTATACACCCCATAATACAGCACAGACCGGATATATCCCCCCAATACTGTCCTATACACCCCATAATACAGCACAGACCGGATATATCCCCCCAATACTGTCCTATACACCCCATAATACAGCACAGACCGGATATATCCCCCCAATACTGTCCTATACACCCCATAATACAGCACAGACCGGATATATCCCCCCAATACTGTCCTATACACCCCATAATACAGCACAGACCGGATATATCCCCCCAATACTGTCCTATACACCCCATAATACAGCACAGACCGGATATATCCCCCCAATACTGTCCTATACACCCCATAATACAGCACAGACCGGATATATCCCCCCAATACTGTCCTATACCCCCATAATACAGCACAGACTGGATGTATCACCCCAATACTGTCCTATACACCCCATAATACAGCACAGACCGGATATATCACCCCAATTCTGTCCTATCCCCCCATAATACAGCACAGACTGGATGTATCACCCCAATACTGTCCTATACACCCCATAATACAGCACAGACCGGATATATCACCCCAATACTGTCCTATACCCCCATAATACAGCACAGACTGGATGTATCACCCCAATACTGTCCTATACACCCCATAATACAGTACAGACCTGATGTATTGCCCCAATACTGTCCTATACACCCCATAATACAGCACAGACCGGATATATCACCCCAATACTGTCCTATACACCCCATAATACAGCACAGACCGCATATATCGTACCACCCCAATACTGTCCTATACACCCCATAATACAGCACAGACCGGATATATCACCCCAATACTTTCATATACACCCCATAATACAGCACAGACCGGATAGATCCCCCCAATACTGTCCTATACACCCCATAATACAGCACAGGCCGGATAGATCACCCCAATACTGTCTTAGACACTCCCATAATACAGCACAGACTGGATAGATCACCCCAATACTGTCCTATGTTGGAAATGCACCAACACAATCTAATGTACTGATTGTATTACTGACTAATTTATCTTTTGAGCTGTAGATGGCGCTGTAGTGCAGTGTTAGTCTATGTGCATGCTTATCTATGATACACAGGAAGTGCGTGTGTGTATGTATTCATGCGTGTATGTATTCATGTGTGTATGTGTGTATAATATATATATATATATATATATATACGTGTGTGTGTGTTTTCTCGTCACAATGCTGTATGCTGATGTAATATTCTCCTAAGCAAGTAAAACTCAATTCAGCGTTCCTCAAGATCTCAGAGCTTCATCTACACACAACTATCATGTGATGGGCCCGGACACTGAACAGAACACTGCGAGTCAACAAGAGCGGCATCCAAGCTGCTGAAAGATGGCGAGCAGTTGAGATATGAAACTGCTGCTAAGCACCGATGATTTGTGGCCAGTACGGAGTACAGACAGAGCCAGTAATGGACCCGCGGAGGAACGGGACAAGAAGAACCGGCAATTATAAGTCTGCTAGTGGTAGACGACCAGCTCATCCACATCAGAGGAGAGAATACAGAGAGGAGGTATGAGGACGGCATTACAGAACCTGCTGAACAGTAATCTATATCTGCTACACAAGCTACATAGGATGAGGTCAGGAAATCATAGAACATGTGAGTGTCATGCTGGAAATCATAGAACATGTGAGTGTCATGCTGGAAATCATAGAACATGTGAGTGTCATGCTGGAAATCATAGAACATGTGAGTGTCATGCTGGAAATCATAGAACCAACTACATGCAATTGGAGAGCACATGAAAGACAACCACATGGTGGTATTACTGCTATGCAGCCTCCCATAGTCATACAATGCTCTTATTAATGCTCTAGAAACCAGACCTGAGCAGGAACTATCACTTGAATACGCCAAAGGGAAATTATTTGACGGGTATGACAGAAGGAAAGAAAATATGCACAGTGAAGAAAACAAGAAAGCCCTCAAGGTGCATGAGAGCGCAAAACAATGAAAGCAGAGCGTGTTTTCGCTGTACAAAGACTGGTCACCTGACAAAGGACAGTTCAATCTGGAAAGCTGAGCAAAGGTTTTCATATATTCTGCAGGAGACGTGTAACTAAAGCTCTGTTTTTAACCTTAGCGGTTAGACAGGTTTTTGTTTTTTTTTACATTCTGGCTGGTGAGTGTGCTGGGAAACTTTTTGCTGTTGTCCTATATAAAGTGCTTCCATGTGCACCGCGCTTTAAAGGAGAACTATGGGGTTTAGTCTTTTCCCCATAGTTCTCCTTAGGGTAACGGGAGGACACAAACTAGCGTCCTCCCGTCACCCTAGGCTCAGTACTGAGGCGCCGCAGTATTGCTCGCGGTATACTGAGACGCTGAAGCGGATCCCGACAATTGTGCCGGGATCCACCCAGCTGCGTGACTGACAGCTGGCTCTGCCTATCTAAAGGCAGAGCCAGCTGTACCCTCCCCGTCCATTCCGCCAGTCAGCGCTATCGGAGCGGGGAGGGAGAATCCAGCCCCTCCCCTGTCACGGCAGAGAGCCATGACAGGATTGAGAGGTGAGCGAACGCCGCTATGTGTTCCCTCACCTCCCGATCTACTGAGCCGACCTGTGACAGTCTCATTGTCACAGGTCGGCTAGAACTATGAGGTGAGTGAAAAGCCCCTCCCCCTCCTCATAGTTCTCCTTTAAAGCTTATTATGCGTTTGCCATTCGTTTTGCTTAAGAACAGTTTACCGCACGGACGGTGCCTTGACTAAGGCGCTACAAGTCACATGACCAGTGATGAGACCTTCTTCACAGCAATTGATTTCAGTGCGAAGCACAAAGTGTTCCCAGCAAACGGGAAAAGTATTACTGCGGAAGGCAACGGTCGAGGATTCTTGAACTGCATCACACCGTCGGGGGACAAGCAGAGTATCCTCGTGACATATATTGTATGTCCCAGACCTAGAAGGAAGCCTTCTATCTGTGACAACCCTTCACTGATAACGGTCTCGCAGTTCAATTTCCGAGGTGATGAATGTAAAAGCCGAAACAAAAGCCAATCCTTGCAGAAGGAAAACAGACTCATCACTGGAACAAGTCAGGACAGCCGGTCATAATCCACGCCACAAATGTCTCCACCTAATGGCACAGACCACTAGGGCACCGAAACCCAGAAGACATAAAAAGACATTATAAAGAGAGACTTATCAGAAGATAGAACTGTACTGCCCTGCCAAATGTTCATGACATGCAAAGGCCACGCGTACCCCACTTCCACAAGCCACCCAAAGAAAGACCACCCACCCCATGGAGCTCATACACGGTGATGTGTGCGAACCAATGAAAGCTCCCACATCAGGCGGGAACAGATATCTACTGGCTTTCATTGATGAATAATCCAGGAACACAAGAACTTCTCTGAAGCACAAGAATGAAACATCAGAGACCCTTCAAGAGTCTGTAGCCATGCCCAGCAACAAATTCCACCGGAAACCAGGAATTATACAGACCCACCACGGAGGGGAATACATCAGTAAGGAAGTGGAATCATATCTGAAGACACAAGGTGTATAGTACACCAGACCCCCGCCCTGTACACTCCTTAACACGATGGAGCAGAATGGAAACATCTCACTCTTATAGAAATGGCCGGATGCTGTCAGACGCCAACCTACCTAAGAAGTACCGACTGCAACATACCTACAGAACAGACTACCATCAGAAGCCATTGAAAGCACCCCATGTGGCGTGTGTCATGGATGGAAGCACACCATGTGACGTGTCATGGATGGAAGCACACCATGTGACGTGTCATGGATGGAAGCCGAGCCTGGGGCACATCAGAGTGTTTGGATGTAAAGCTTACATCTATATTCCAGAGTAGAAGAGATCCGAGTCGGAGAACCCGGCTATAGAAGGTTTTCTGGTGGGTTATAGGGAACAAATCAAGGGATATAAAATCCTCCACCCAAAGACTGACAGTGACCATATGTTGCAGCCTTTATTTCTATGAGAACCCGTTACCAGGAACAATGATTCCGGGAGATGAGAACCCCTCACCAGGAACAATGATCCCGGGGAGATGAGAACCCGTCACCAGGAACAATGATCCCGGGGAGATGAGAACCAGTCACCAGGAACAATGAGCAACCACCGGGGGCGGAGCAAGGACACAACCTCCATAAAAGCATCTGCTGTACGGACTCCAGGAATCTGCAAGAATGTGGAATGAGACAGTGAATGAAACACTCGGGAAAGAGGAATTCACAAGAAGCAAAGCAGATCCCGCTCCTTATTCCAGGAATCCAGAAGACAGACAATGGTGTCTGGTGTCTCATTTATGGTGATGACATCACTTGTGAAGAAGGGCACTATAGTGAAATATTTCACAAACTAAAACAAAACTGAAGTGAAAGGGCTCGGGAACATCCGTCACCATCAGGGAATTAAGATGGAAGAAGATCGAAGTTATCTCCTCAGCCAACGTCAGAAAATTGCAGAAATTTTGGAGAAATTCCACATGGAAGATGCGCAGGAAGTAACGACACCTCTGGCACCCGGCTACCAGAAGAGCAATGAAGCGGGAAAACTTGCTACCCAACAATGACATGTACCGCAGACCAATCAGAAAGCTGCTATGCATTGCCACTGTGACAAGACCAGACATGGCGGCAGCAGGGGGCTTACTCTAGAAAAGTCACAGCGCCCTGTCCGGCTTGTGCGTTTGTCCCGCCGCCGCTCCGGCCTGTCTGTGTTTGTCCCGCCGCCGCTCCGGCCTGTCTGTGTTTGTCCCGCCGGCGCTCCGGCCTGTCTGTTTGTCCCGCCACCACTCCGGCTTGTGGATAATGGGTGTAATGTTAATCCATACAGATGGCCGCCAGGAGCGTGTCATGTTTGACAAGATCACGTCCCGCATCCAGAAGTTGTGTTATGGACTCAACCCGGAGTTCGTGGATCCGGTAAGTTTGTGTGAAGTCAGACGGGTTATATTTCATGTCGCCGTTCTACTACCCTTACAGGACTCGGGGTGCCACCCTGTACAAGAATAGGCCTCTTACTGCCTGTGCAGGGGGTGATGAGGATAGTCAGTCTCCGGGGGGAACACTCTCTAGGCATGTCTAATGGTCCCCCTGATGACCCCTATAATAGTACAGGACACAATAGTGATGTAGGGGGTGATGAGGATAGTCCTTCTCTGGGGGGAACACTCTCTAGGCATGTCTAATGGTCCCCCTGATGACCCCTATAATAGTACAGGACACAATAGTGATGTAGGGTGTGATGAGGATAGTCTTCCCCAGGAACACTCTCTAGGCATGTCCAATGGTCCCCCTGATGACCCCTATAATAGTACAGGCCACAATAGTGATGTAGGGGGTGATGAGGATAGTCCTTCTCTGGGGGGAACACTCTCTAGGCATGTCTAATGGTCCCCCTGATGACCCCTATAATAGTACAGGACACAATAGGGATGTAGGGTGTGATGGGGATAGTCTTCCCCAGGAACACTCTCTAGGCATGTCTAATGGTCCCCCTGATGACCCCTATAATAGTACAGGACACAATAGTGATGTAGGGTGTGATGAGGATAGTCTTCCCCAGGAACACTCTCTAGGCATGTCCAATGGTCCCCCTGATGACCCCTATAATAGTACAGGCCACAATAGTGATGTAGGGTGTGATGAGGATAATCTTCCCCGGGAACACTCTGGGTGTGTCCGATCTTCCTCCTGATGACCCCTATAGCACCGCAGGCCACAATAGTGATGTCGAGATCTGTGGAAGGAACCCGGGCACCCAGCATGACGCACACACCCCATCCATTCCCCTCAGAAGTATTCCATAGCATACCCTGGAGGTCTTGATACGTTTCCCTGTTTAGAATGCCGGGGTGACCTGGGTCAGGATGAAGGTTTATCATTCCTGGTTATAGAGGAAGTTCTCATTCATGGTTTCCTGTCCTGAGGTAGATGTAATCCTCGATGTTCAGCCATTTCTTCCCCCTGTGTCGGTGTTTCTTCCACTCTGATGTTCCTTCGTTATGTTTTAGGCTCAGATCACAATGAAGGTGATCCAAGGATTGTACAGCGGGGTCACCACCGTGGAGCTGGATACTTTGGCGGCAGAGACAGCGGCCACCCTGACCACCAAACACCCGGATTATGCCATCTTGGCTGCCCGGATCGCCGTCTCCAATCTGCACAAAGAGACCAAGAAGATATTCAGTGGTGGGTGTGTAGATTGTGCAAATGTTTCCGGCCTCTGCATCCAGAAATTGACGTTTACATATCAGAACGGCCATTTCTGACTCTGCCAGGACTCCACTGCTCACCCAAAACAAGCATGCACCCAGTGAAGGTCTCACGCCTGGCCTGTGCATTTGTTTTAGGACAGAGGCAGATCCACGAAACCTCTATGGAAGCCAATTATGGGCTTTGCTAAAAACACAGCTGTTCTGGCTTGTCTTGGTTGAAGCTTTTAAAAATGTCAGAGGGGGCGGGATCTGAGAAGAGGGACCACAGAGCAGTGGGGGCGGGATCTGAGAGGGACCACAGAGCAGTGGGGGCGGGATCTGAGAGGGACCACAGAGCAGTGGGGGCGGGATCTGAGAGGGACCACAGAGCAGTGGGGGCGGGATCTGAGAGGGACCACAGAGCAGTGGGGGCGGGATCTGAGAGGGACCACAGAGCAGTGGGGGCGGGATCTGAGAGGGACCACAGAGCAGTGGGGGCGGGATCTGAGAGGGACCACAGAGCAGTGGGGGCGGGATCTGAGAGGGACCACAGAGCAGTGGGGGCGGGATCTGAGAGGGACCACAGAGCAGTGGGGGCGGGATCTGAGAGGGACCACAGAGCAGTGGGGGCGGGATCTGAGAGGGACCACAGAGCAGTGGGGGCGGGATCTGAGAGGGACCACAGAGCAGTGGGGGCGGGATCTGAGAGGGACCACAGCAGTGGGAGGGACTACGAGTGGGGGGGAGTTGGTAGGAGGTTCATGGAACAGTTGGGGAGGAATCAGTTTGAGGAACCTGAGTAGTGGGGGAAGTGTCAGTGGGAGGAACCTCGGAGCAGTGGGGGAGAGATCAGTTGGACGCACCACAGAGCAGTGTGGTAGGGATCTGTGGGCGGGACCACAGAGGGGGTGTAGGAGAGGGCACAGAGCAGTGGGGGAGGAGTTGGCAGGAGGGACCATAGAGCAGTGGAGGTGGGAGGGATCACTGGTCAGTGGGTGGAACCACAATTTGTGGGGCTGATCACCGAATGTTGGGGGAGGGGTCAGTGAGCAGGCAGCAGTGGGGGAGGAGTTGGGGGGAGGGACCATAGAGCAGTGGAGGGATTGGTGGGAGGGACCACAGAGGAGGGTGGTGAAGAGGTCACTGGGGAGGGACCTTTGAGGGGGGGGGGTGCGCAGTCTGTTTCTCAGCAGACCTCTGGGGAGGGTTCCTCAGGAACATTGCTCCTCCTCTACCCATAGTGCTTTGCTCAGACTTTGCAGTGGCAGAGACATGGCAGCAATGGCTTCCTCCGGGATTCTATGTTGATGGGTATTTTTCATCTCCTGTTAGATGAGGTTTGTCCTGAACAATGTCTCTATTCCCCGGCTCTGTGAGGATTTACTTCTCTCTCTCTCTCTCTCTCTCTCTCCCCCCAGACGTGATGGAAGATCTCTATAACTATGTGAACCCCCTGAATGGCCTTCACTCCCCGATGGTATCTAAAGAAACTCTGGACATTTTCCTGGCTAATAAAGATGTGAGTATTCGGAGGAGCCATGTTGTGCTGCCATCTAGTGGCCCCTCAGATCCTCTCCATCCATGTCATGTCAGGCAGCATCTTGTACCAGTTTCAGAGTCTCAGTAATGGGGCGGGACATCCTTCATGTGATCATATACCATTCAATGTCTTCTGGAGTCACGTGAAAGCCGTGTATTGTGTACGTTCATAGTGTGACCGCCATTCTCTGTCTTCTCCAGCGCCTCAACTCCTCCATCATCTATGACCGAGACTTCTCTTACAACTACTTCGGCTTCAAGGTAAGCTTTGCATCTGGTGACCTCCACCTCCAGACTAGAATTATCACACGTCTGACTTAGGGTCACCCCCCCCTCCGGGGCTCTTACTGCTAGTTTAAGGGCTAATTCCCGTGATAAAATGAAGTCAGCCAAAACATTGGTCACCTGACCACACTGACCAATGAGAAGCACTGCTTGGGAAAAAGTTTCATAAGTTCAGTTTGGCTTTAAAGTTGAACTGAAATAAACGATTCTTCGATGACACAACATAAACCTGCCTCTCCCTTCCTGTCCTCTCCCAT
>NW_017309651.1:29570-29805 GCF_000935625.1 Nanorana parkeri
TTGTTGGGGAGTGAGGTGGGAGCAGAGACCTCCCTGAAAGGTGCACGGTATCAGCGGTCACATGACCACCAAATGTAAATATTAAAGGTATTTAGAAGCTCTATTTACTAAAAGAAAGATGGCTGACTAGTGCTGGCCATACAGGACCGCATTCTGTGTTGGGTCTTCATGTAATGGTCGCTGGCTCTACCAATTGATGAATGATCTCCTGACTTTTCTTGCAGACTCTGTAGAG
>NW_017309651.1:29925-35309 GCF_000935625.1 Nanorana parkeri
ATATGATGTGTGGTGTATGGCATGAAGGCTGATATATAGGTCGTCCATATAAGTGAACGTTCTGAGCCTCTCCTGGCTGGATCATGGCGGGATTTCTGTACACACACACAGTGAGGTACAACCATCATATGATCACACAGGGACCCCTAGGGGATGCACAATAAAAGACCGCAGGAAGGGATGGATCGGAGATGCGTACTAGAAGGAAGGTGCTGAAGTAGGTTGTATAGGAGACACTAACGCAGGAGGAGGGACATATAAGAGATGCATACTAGGTGTTGGATGGATAGGCAAAGCACAGTATATAGGGGTGGGATGGAGAGGAAACGCACGCTATAAGGCGGTGGGACAGAGGAGACGCACTTTACAGTGAAGGGACAGATGTAAGACGCACGCTGTAAAGGGGCGGATAGGAAACGCACTATAAGGGGGTGGGGCAGAGGAGACGCACACTATAAAGGACTCCTAGGGGGTGGGGCGGCGAGTAGACGCACGCTAGAAGATGCGTGGGAGAGATCCATAGACGCTTACTATAAGGCATGGCAGATGTACGGATTGAGATTGCCTAACCTGTGATAGGATACTGGGTTTTCTCTCCTGAGGATGAATATGACCTGGTGTGCTTCCCTTGCAGTGGCAGAACGTCCCCAGCACATGCTCATGAGGGTGTCTGTCGGAATCCACAAAAACGACATAGAAGCGGCCATAGAAACGTACAATCTGCTGTCTGAGAAATGGTTCACACACGCCTCTCCCACCCTGTTCAATGCCGGCACCAACAGACCCCAACTCTCCAGGTATGGATGACCAAGACCGTCCAATATAGCTACGGTCACCTTGTAGGAGGAATAGGGGCCCAATACAGCAGGCCGGCTACGGTCACCTTGTAGGAGGAATAGGGGCCCAATACAGCAGGCCGGCTACGGTCACCTTGTAGGAGGAATAGGGGCCCAATACAGCAGGCCGGCTACGGTCACCTTGTAGGAGGAATAGGGGCCCAATACAGCAGGCCGGCTACGGTCACCTTGTAGGAGGAATAGGGGCCCAATACAGCAGGCCGGCTACGGTCACCTTGTAGGAGGAATAGGGGCCCAATACAGCAGGCCGGCTACGGTCACCTTGTAGGAGGAATAGGGGCCCAATACAGCAGGCCGGCTACGGTCACCTTGTAGGAGGAATAGGGGCCCAATACAGCAGGCCGGCTACGGTCACCTTGTAGGAGGAATAGGGGCCCAATACAGCAGGCCGGCTACGGTCACCTTGTAGGAGGAATAGGGGCCCAATACAGCAGGCCGGCTACGGTCACCTTGTAGGAGGAATAGGGGCCCAATACAGCAGGCCGGCTACGGTCACCTTGTAGGAGGAATAGGGGCCCAATACAGCAGGCCGGCTACGGTCACCTTGTAGGAGGAATAGGGGCCCAATACAGCAGGCCGGCTACGGTCACCTTGTAGGAGGAATAGGGGCCCAATACAGCAGGCCGGCTACGGTCACCTTGTAGGAGGAATAGGGGCCCAATACAGCAGGCCGGCTACGGTCACCTTGTAGGAGGAATAGGGGCCCAATACAGCAGGCCGGCTACGGTCACCTTGTAGGAGGAATAGGGGCCCAATACAGCAGGCCGGCTACGGTCACCTTGTAGGAGGAATAGGGGCCCAATACAGCAGGCCGGCTACGGTCACCTTGTAGGAGGAATAGGGGCCCAATACAGCAGGCCGGCTACGGTCACCTTGTAGGAGGAATAGGGGCCCAATACAGCAGGCCGGCTACGGTCACCTTGTAGGAGGAATAGGGGCCCAATACAGCAGGCCGGCTACGGTCACCTTGTAGGAGGAATAGGGGCCCAATACAGCAGGCCGGCTACGGTCACCTTGTAGGAGGAATAGGGGCCCAATACAGCAGGCCGGCTACGGTCACCTTGTAGGAGGAATAGGGGCCCAATACAGCAGGCCGGCTACGGTCACCTTGTAGGAGGAATAGGGGCCCAATACAGCAGGCCGGCTACGGTCACCTTGTAGGAGGAATAGGGGCCCAATACAGCAGGCCGGCTACGGTCACCTTGTAGGAGGAATAGGGGCCCAATACAGCAGGCCGGCTACGGTCACCTTGTAGGAGGAATAGGGGCCCAATACAGCAGGCCGGCTACGGTCACCTTGTAGGAGGAATAGGGGCCCAATACAGCAGGCCGGCTACGGTCACCTTGTAGGAGGAATAGGGGCCCAATACAGCAGGCCGGCTACGGTCACCTTGTAGGAGGAATAGGGGCCCAATACAGCAGGCCGGCTACGGTCACCTTGTAGGAGGAATAGGGGCCCAATACAGCAGGCCGGCTACGGTCACCTTGTAGGAGGAATGGGGCCAATACAGCAGGCCGGCTACGGTCACCTTGTAGGAGGGATAGGGGCCCAATACAGCAGGCAGGCTACGGTCACCTTGTAGGAGGAATGGGGCCAATACAGCAGGCAGGCTATGGTCACCTTGTAGGAGGAATGGGCCCAATACAGCAGGCCGGCTACAGTCACCTTGTAGGATGAATAGGGGTCCAATACAGCAGGCCGGCTACAGTCACCTTGTAGGATGAATAGGGGTCCAATACAGCAGGCCGGCTACAGTCGCCTTGTAGGAGGAATGGGCCCAATACAGCAGGCCGGCTACGGTCACCTTGTAGGAGGAATGGGCCCAATACAGCAGGCCGGCTACGGTCACCTTGTAGGAGGAATGGGGCCAATACAGCAGGCCGGCTACAGTCACCTTGTAGGAGGAATAGGGGCCCAATACAGCAGGCCGGCTACAGTCGCCTTGTAGGAGGAATGGGCCCAATACAGCAGGCCGGCTACGGTCACCTTGTAGGAGGAATGGGCCCAATACAGCAGGCCGGCTACGGTCACCTTGTAGGAGGAATGGGGCCAATACAGCAGGCCGGCTACAGTCACCTTGTAGGAGGAATGGGGGTCCAATACAGCAGGCCGGCTACAGTCACCTTGTAGGAGGAATGGGGCCAATACAGCAGGCCGGCTACAGTCGCCTTGTAGGAGGAATGGGCCCAATACAGCAGGCAGGCTACGGTCACCTTTGTAGGAGGAATAGGGGCCCAATACAGCAGGCCGGCTACGGTCACCTTGTAGGAGGAATGGGGCCAATACAGCAGGCCTCTCGTGCGCCCCTTCCTCAATAGCCTCTCAGGCGCACCTTCCTCCGAGCCCCCTCTTAAATACAGGTGTCCTAAAGCTATCCTTGGGTGAGATACACTGGGGCAATGATGTCGCCCCGAAGCCATGCAATCCTCGATAAGTAGAAAAGAGGAGCTCCATTCGCATCATCAATACAATCTTGATGAGAGCAGCCTGGCAGAGCCACTGTGCCTTAACAAAAATGGGGGACCCCCTGAGCAGGGGGCTCAGAATTGAAGCACCATGTGTACAGAGTGTAAAGAGAATGACTGGTCCAGAGTACTTTAATATTGGTGATCGTTCATAACATGTTTCCTGGGCTCAAGGGTGGTCATTCATAAATGAGTTCCTATTTTTCAGTTCATATTGGGGCCCATGAACTAATATTAGAGGGGCTCATTGATCATATAAAGGTTCCTATGATGGTGGTTGGTCCTGAGGAGTATATTTTGGGTCACTGGCCTCGTTCCCACCAGGTATTTTTCACAGGCTGAGATGGAGGTAGCGGCAGTCGTGGTGAATCTGTGAAGGTCGGGGTGGGCTTTCCAGATCCCCATACCCTGAATAGAGAGGGTCTCTGATGCAGCTAGATATTAAGACGTTTCTCTGTATTGGTGTAATGTTCACACTTTGGATTTGGGGTGTATAATTTGGGGGTGTTAATCTTCTCATGTCTCCTTCCAGTTGTTTCCTCCTCTGTATGAAGGATGACAGCATCGAAGGCATTTATGACACTCTGAAACAATGTGCTCTGATCTCCAAATCTGCCGGTGGAATTGGTGTTGCCGTCAGCTGCATCCGAGCCACCGGAAGTTATATTGCTGGGGTGAGTGCTACGCAACTAACACAACGCAGTCTGTCACCTCAACCAGAATGTTCTATAAATGATGAAACCTTCTGCTGTCCGCATTGGATGACACCGATAAGTTCACAATGGCGGTTTAGAGACCTTACCAAACCGGATTGTGCTGCCTATAGTTACCAGCCCCCCCCCTCCCCTCCACGTATAACCTATTGCAGGGGTACAGAAATGAGCTGCCACATACAGTTTTCTTGTTCATTGATGACACAAGACGTCTCGTGCCTTCCTTACTGCCACCTACACGGGATTGGACAATGGCAGACAGAGAATGTGGTCCAGCCCAGGATAACGCCTCCTGCTATCAGCATGCCTCGGAGGTTCTGTCCTAGGATTGGAAATCCTCTTGGTTCTGCTTTTGTCTTCAGTCCACTCTTCTCTTGCTAGAGCTTGCCCCTCCTATCGCTGCTCTCTGGCGTGGTCATCCTGGGCTTAGATTTTGTGGTTCTGCATCCAGACCCGAGTGCAGGGATAGCCTGGACGTGACCTTTGAGCACAGGGCACATTGCAAACTCCATGCTGACAAGTTTTCCTGCGTTGTGCATTCCAGGTCCAGAGCCGCTGGCATTGCCTTAGTGCTTGCCCCATCTCTGAAGACTCGCTGTGTGAATGTCTGTGGGGCCGAGCGCTGGGAGCTATGTCATTTGCACTGTGGAAGGGGTTGATGTTTTGGGACTGAACACTGACCTCATCCACTGGGTTCGGTGTGGTGCGCACGCTCTTTCCCACCATACAGTCTCTGGGAAGCATCACCCTAATGCTGCTCTGGCTTGCGAGGAATTCTGTTCTTGCTGCCCACCCACAGTGACTATGGTCACCTCCGTCCATCCAAACACTTGCTACCAGCTGTACCTGAGGCCTTGTTAGTTACCTTTATGTTGTCCTTCCCCCACATGGTTGTGATGTCTGATTCTAGACACGGGAAGGGGGACAGTCCTGACGTTTTCTGTCTGATGTCTGCAGTCCTCAGTCCTCTGTATAACGCTTGTAGCCAGTTCCTCTTCCCTTTATGGCTGAGATTTTTATACAGTCCTGCAAGACGTCATGGCCCACATCGCCCGGCTATTTGCCGACACTGATTAGAGTCCACATGTATGCTCCCGTGCCTTCTCCCGCAGTTTCTGTATCTGACTTGTCCGAGTCGATCTGTGATTGCTTCTGGGGGCTTTTTGGCATCAAGCAACTTTCCCTGATTTGCAAGGCTGCCACCTGGACCTCTCTGCCCGCGTTCTTTAGTATCTACCAAGTGGGTGCTGCAGCCTCATCTGATGCCAGCTTTGGTTGTAAGGTCCCTCAAGCAGCAGGCAGTTGTCTGTGTGCCTGTTGGCATTTGCTGGGCTGCTTTTTAACCTCCT
>NW_017309651.1:35382-39456 GCF_000935625.1 Nanorana parkeri
CTGTCAGTCACGCAGCTGGGCGGATCCAGACATAATTGTCGGGATTTGCACTTCAGCTGCGGCGTCTCGGTATATAGGGAGCTAGAGCTCCCTATATACTGAGCTTAGGGTGACGGGAGGACGCTAGTTTGTGTCCTCCCGTTACACTAAGAAGAACTATGGGGAAAAGCCCCGACCCCGTAGTTCTCCTTTTAAGAATGCCCTATGGGTAAAATTAAATCAGATTTTCATACGCAATGTAAAATCCTATTGTGGGCATCCAATCGCTGTATTCATAAACATGCTCTCGGTACTACTTTGCTCCCAAACTGCGGCATGCTGGGAGTAGTGGGGGGTTATCCTGGGCTGGCTGACAGTGTTTGTTTGCTGGTGCACAATCCTCTTGTAGGCGACGGTATAACCCGAAGGTGAGACGTCTGTGTCCCTCAATGGACCCCAAGAAATAAATAGACTTGTTTTTCTCCCATCAGACAAACGGTAACTCCAATGGCTTGGTACCGATGTTACGGGTATACAACAACACCGCTCGCTATGTGGATCAAGGAGGAAACAAGGTACGTGCGGTCTCCACTCGCTCTGCTTTCACCTTGCATAGTTTGGACCTTATTTATTTCTAAGGCCTTTGATTTCCCCATCTTATTTAGAGGCCTGGAGCATTTGCAATCTACTTGGAGCCTTGGCACTACGATGTGTTTGAGTTCCTGGATCTGAAAAAGAATACAGGGAAGGAGGAACAACGGGCCAGAGATCTCTTCTATGCCTTGTGGATCCCGGATCTGTTTATGGAACGTGTGGAATCTAATCAGGTGGGTGAAATACTACACAGGTTATCGGTAGACTGTGATCTGCATGGTTGAGGTTTGCAGTGCCTCGAGACTTAAAAAGCACACGTGACTTGTTTTCCTCCTTGGTAGGATTGGTCCCTGATGTGTCCCCACGAGTGTCCGGGGCTGGAGAACGTTTGGGGTGAGGAGTTTGAGAAATTATATGAACGGTGAGCAGCTGTCCTCAGTTTTCATGGTCCTGTTTTCGCTCCTGTATGCGGTCTGTACTGACGGTCTGTTTTTTTTTTCTTCCTGTGCACCTCAGGTACGAGAAGGAGGGTCGGGCACGCAAGGTAGTGAAAGCACAACAGTTGTGGTATGCCATCATGGAATCTCAGACAGAAACTGGCACTCCTTACATGTTATACAAAGACGCCTGTAACCGCAAGAGCAACCAGCAGAACCTCGGCACCATAAAGTGCAGCAACCTGTGTACAGAGATTGTGGAGTACACCAGTGACGACGAGGTGAGTGTTTACCGGAGGAGACTGCTCGAAGAAATCTCTTACCTGTAAATGTCATCCAAATGTTCTCTGTACATGAGAAATGTGCTTCACGCCTCACTCCAATGCATGTTTAAAGTGTTCCTTTCATGCCTTTCCCTGTAATAGAAGAGGTATTATACCCCCCTCTCCGGTGTCCTGTCTCCTACCTCCCCTCTGTTCTCTGTAATAGAAGAGGTATTATACTCCCCTCTCCGGTGTCTCCTCCTCCCCTCTGTTCCCTGTAATAGAAGAGGTATTATACTCCCCTCTCCGGTGTCTCCTCCTCCCCTCTGTTCCCTGTAATAGAAGAGGTATTATACTCCCCTCTCCGGTGTCTCCTCCTCCCCTCTGTTCCCTGTAATAGAAGAGGTATTATACCCCCCTCTCCGGTGTCCCGTGTCTCCTCCTCCCCTCTGTTCTCTGTAATAGAAGAGGTATTATACCCCCCTCTCCGGTGTCCCGTGTCTCCTCCTCCCCTCTGTTCTCTGTAATAGAAGAGGTATTATACCCCCCTCTCCGGTGTCCCGTGTCTCCTCCTCCCCTCTGTTCTCTGTAATAGAAGAGGTATTATACCCCCCTCTCCGGTGTCCCGTGTCTCCTCCTCCCCTCTGTTCTCTGTAATAGAAGAGGTATTATACCCCCCTCTCCGGTGTCCCGTGTCTCCTCCTCCCCTCTGTTCTCTGTAATAGAAGAGGTATTATACCCCCCTCTCCAGTGTCCCGTGTCTCCTCCTCCCCTCTGTTCTCTGTAATAGAAGAGGTATTATACCCCCCTCTCCGGTGTCCCGTGTCTCCTCCTCCCCTCTGTTCTCTGTAATAGAAGAGGTATTATACCCCCCTCTCCGGTGTCCCGTGTCTCCTCCTCCCCTCTGTTCTCTGTAATAGAAGAGGTATTATACCCCCCTCTCCGGTGTCCCGTGTCTCCTCCTCCCCTCTGTTCTCTGTAATAGAAGAGGTATTATACCCCCCTCTCCGGTGTCCCGTGTCTCCTCCTCCCCTCTGTTCTCTGTAATAGAAGAGGTATTATACCCCCCTCTCCGGTGTCCCGTGTCTCCCCCTCCCCTCTGTTCTCTGTAATAGAAGAGGTATTATACCCCCCTCTCCGGTTTCCCATGTCTCCTCCTCCCCTCTGTTCTCTGTAATAGAAGAGGTATTATACCCCCCTCTCCGGTGTCCCGTGTCTCCTCCTCCACTCCGTTCCCTGTAATAGAGGTATTATACCCCCCTCTCCAGTGTCCCGTGTCTCCTCCACTCCGTTCCCTGTAATAGAGGTATTATACCCCCCTCTCCGGTGTCCCGTCTCTCCTCCCCTCTGTTCCCTGTAATAGAAGAGGTATAATACCCCCCTCTCCGGTGTCCTGTGTCTCCTCCTCCACTCCGTTCTCTGTAATAGAGGTATTATACCCCCCTCTCCTGTGTCCCGTGTCTCCTCCTCCTCTCTGTTCTCTGTAATAGAGGTATTATACCCCCCTCTCCGGTGTCCTGTGTCTCCTCCTCCCCTCTGTTCTCTGTAATAGAAGAGGTATTATACCCCCCTCTCCGGTGTCTCCTCCTCCCCTCTGTTCTCTGTAATAGAAGAGGTATTATACCCCCCTCTCCGGTGTCCCGTGTCTCCTATCTCCCCTTATTGGAGGGGGGGGGTTGTTATGTGACTCCTGGAATATGCCTGGCCGTGTAGACTAGAAGAGATGTGCGTGTACATTTGGCACATGTTCTGTGTTCACATGTAGTGCTGAAGGGTCATACAATAGAATTGCTGTGCCGTGTATAACTTTTTATGGTTTCATCCTCCAGGTTGCCGTGTGTAATTTGGCCTCTCTTGCTCTGAACATGTATGTGACATCCGAACGTACATTCGATTTTAAGAAACTGGCCGATGTCACCAAAGTCATAGTGCGCAACCTAAACACCATCATAGAGATCAACTTCTACCCCATTCCTGAGGTACGCCTCTCCCCAGACATTCCTATTCCTGGTCAGGTATTCGGTGGTTTGCACACAATAATCCGCCTTCTGTCTGTCCGCAGGCCGAATACTCCAACAAGAGGCACCGTCCTATTGGAATTGGAGTCCAGGGCCTTGCAGACGCCTTCATCCTCATGCGGTACCCATTCGAGAGTCCAGAAGCTCAATTGCTGAACAAGCAGATTTTTGAGACCATCTATTACGCTGCTCTGGAGTCCAGCTGTGAGCTGGCCAAGGAGCTCGGTCCCTATGACACGTACCAGGGGAGTCCTGTCAGCAAAGGGGTAAGAATCCGTCCATATAGAAGGGTGCGGAGACTCCTTCCTGCACCTTCACTGATTGGCTCACGGTGTCGCTCTCCTTTCAGATCCTGCAGCCGGATATGTGGAACGTTACACCCACCGATCTCTGGGACTGGGCACAACTAAGAGAAAAGATTGCCAAGTAAGTCAGCAGAGTGCCATAGAATCGGCACAGGTCGGCCCATACAGCACACCTGTACTGTGCCTTGATGTCAAGTCCTCCCTCCGCTGTCACTCCTAGGGTGATGCTGCTCATCACATGATCACTGTCACATGATTGGGTCACGTGTACAGACAATAGCAAGTTTCAAAAGCAAAACTTGCAATAATCTTCCCCGCAGCAGTGATCTAGCTTCATACAATACCGAGTGTAAACCTTTTCCAGAGGTGACCCACCCACCGGCTGCGTCCTGTCCTCGGCCCGGCTGCGTCCTGTCCTCGGCCCGGCTGCGTCCTGTCCTCGGCCCGGCTGCGTCCTGGCTGACATCCCCAACCCCTC
>NW_017309651.1:40851-45607 GCF_000935625.1 Nanorana parkeri
GTCCTCGGCTGACCCGCCCCCTCGCCGTGTCCTCGGCTGACCCGCCCGGGAATATGAACAGTGAGTTTAGGTGTTGGCTTCCTCTACATGGGCCTGGGAGATCAGTAGGGCCAAGCCTTGGATTTTCTGGATTTGTAGGCCATGAACCTCTCATCACTCCATATACCGGAGTTTATGGTTGTAGGTGTTTTCTTACGAGAGAAATAATTTACTGTCTGCAGGTGTCCACACCTGATCTTGTCCTCTGATTATAGCCGCACATTGCTCACCTGTCTTGGTTTTACAGGCATGGTATTAGGAACAGTTTGCTGGTCGCTCCGATGCCCACTGCGTCCACCGCACAGATCCTGGGGAACAATGAATCTATTGAGCCCTACACCAGCAACATCTACACCCGCAGAGTCCTGTCCGGGGAGTTTCAGGTAAGGGGGACCTCCTGTAGTGTTCAGCAACATCAGATTGCCCAGAGCTTTACAATATACAGGGAGATAGTATAGATACAACGCAGGAGGGTTCTGATCCTGAGAGCTGACAGTCTAATTGGGAGGGGCAAGTGATAGAAAAGATAATAGCTGTGATGGACAGAATTAATGGAAGAAGTAAAAGGACAGGTATGGTGAGTTGGGGTAAGCTTCCCTGAAGAGAAGAGTTTTCAAGGATCAGCTTAAGGTGAATAGAGTAGGAGATTGCTGGACAGACCAGAGGGAACACAAATACACCATTACGGATCACTCCATTGACTGCCAAGTGGACAACCAATTGCTTGCCTACAATCTCATGGTAATGTAGTGGCTGGATGATGGCTAGGTACCGATCTACTGCCATGAGCAGCACAATTGGTTGGGGAGTTCCAGAAGATCAGAGAGGCCCTGGAGAAGTCCTGAAAGGGAACATGGGAGGAGGGGACAAGGGAGCCAGAGTGCAGGAGGTCTCGGGAGGAGTGAAGATGACTGTTTCCGTGATTTTTTTTAAACTTTATTTATTCATGTTAGTGATGGTAGTTGGGGGCAGAGCCGTGTATGGCTTTCTCAGAGGGGCGAGGGATTGGCGGAGAGGGGCAGGAGATGGAAGCCAGTGGAGGGATTAGCAGAGAAGGGTGGGGGATGGAGGAGAGGAGATGGATTGAAATTGGCCGAGAGGGGCAGAAGATGGAAGCCAGTGGGGGATTGGCAGAGAGGGGCGGGGGATGGAAGCCGGTGGGGGGATTGGCAGAGAGGGGCAGGGGATGGAAGCCATTGGAAAGATTGGCAGAGAGGGGCAGAAGATGAAAGCCAGTGGAGGCATTGGCAGAAAAGGATTGGATGGAAGCCAGTAGGGGGAATGGCCAAGAGGGGCAGAAGATGGAAGCCAATGGTGGGATTGGCAGAGTGGGGATGGGGGGCAGTGGAGGGACTGGGGGTGGGGGGTGGAAGCCAGTGGGGGGATAGGCAGAGGGAAGTTGCAGAGTGGTGGGTGAGGTGGATGAGTTTGGCAGCAGCGTTCATGTTGGTCTGTAGGGCGGATAGTTTGTACAGGTAAAGCAGCAAGAAGGGAGTTCCGCTGGTCGAGGTGAGATGACACAGGAGGGAGTTGGTAGCTTGGTGGTGTCATTGGGTAAGAAGGGGTATTTTTGAGATGTTACGGAGGTGAAGGGGGCAGGATTTGGATAGCGATTTGAGTGTGGTGCAATATGAGTCTAGTATTAGGCCTAGCACCGTGACATGGGGGGGGGGTTATAGTTATTGATCAGTGTAAAGGTTGGGAGGGGAGCACTCGGGGAAGGATCATAATGAGCTCAGTTTTTGGAAGATTGCATTTGTAAGTGGTGTGAGGTCCGTACATTGGTGATACACGAGGAGGCTGAAGGGAGATGGATTTGTGTCATCGGCATACAGATGGTATTGGAGGCCAAGGGAGGAGGTGCAGATAGAGAATAGAGGGGGTCTGAGGACAGAGCCTTGGGGGACCCCCATGGAGGGAGGAGATGGAGTTGTAGGTGACACCGAGGAAGAGGACCAGCAAAGAGCGGAGTCTTGGGGGGGCCAAGGGAGTGAAGTGTTTTGGGAGGATTAGCGGGTGGGCAATTCTCTTCTCCGGCTCTGTATGATCTCATAGACGCCCTCATTCGCTGTTTTCCCCCATCTAGATTGTGAACCCCCACCTGCTGAAAGATCTGACCGAGCGAGGCCTGTGGAACGAAGACATGAAGAACCAGATAATTTCTTGTAACGGCTCCATACAGGTATCGGGTCCATAAGAACCTCTCTGCCGGAAGTATAACCGACGATCCCACAGAACACACACTGACCCCTTCCCCCCGTTCTCCTCCATGTAGAGTATTCCTGATATCCCGGCTGACCTGAAGGAACTCTATAAGACCGTGTGGGAGATCTCTCAGAAAACCATCATCAAGATGGCCGCTGACAGAGGAGCCTTCATTGACCAGAGCCAGTCGCTCAACATCCACGTTGCCGAACCAAACTACGGGAAGCTGACGAGTATGCACTTCTATGGGTGGAAGCAGGTATGTTGTATACACGGCAGCGGTTCTCCACCTGTGGAGCCCCGGGACCCACATTGGTACTCGGTCATTAAGTTGCACTGCAATGGAACGCACAGGGTTGTGGTACCGCATGTTCCCATGCGGGCAATCAGGTGTGTTTTGGGATGTCATTCAAAAGATCCACCCAGTCTCCATACTTTACGAGAGCTGAAGTTGATCCTCAGCTTGGGGTCCAGTGTGGGGGCGGCTGTGCTGTGACGGAGCTCCATCCATATATACAATGCTGGTACAGCTCCCTTGCGTGTCCTGTAGAGGTTCCGGGAACCGGAATGTGACATCACTCCAGTCCAAGCACCTCTACAGGACACGTGAGGGAGTTGTACGCATGCATGGAGCTCTCTCGCGGCCCCATCCCACCTCCAGCAGACACTCGGCACCGGGCAGCATATTGTGAATGGCTGATTGGCAAGAGAACTGACAGGAGGAGCCTCTTGCCCAGCACAGTGGAAGGCACACGGGGTCACGACCCACCAGTTGAGAACCAAGGATACACGGGATCCTCTGACGTGCCTTAGGACTTGGTGTCACCCAGAACATCTAAAGTCCCCCAGGTGACCAAGTGAATGGTAATCCTCCATCACTGCTGTGACTGCTGAGCTAGCATGCTTGGCAGCCCCACCACCGCTGCACGACCACAAGGTTCAGTAGGAGATGAGAAGCTGATTAGGTGTGATTGACCGCACTTGTCTCCAGCAGTAGTTGTGTGCCAGAGACCAACACAGTCCCTACTAATTGGGGAGCGGGGGACATGGCATCCTTACTGAACAGCTGCTGAGATAAAATCAGCCACATAGTCTGTGTCCTGTCGGTCTGATTCTATCATTTTTTTTTCCCCTCTCCGCAGGGATTAAAGACCGGCATGTATTATCTCCGAACCCGCCCGGCTGCCAATCCCATCCAGTTCACGCTGAACAAGGAGAAGCTGCAGGAGAAAGATCTGGCCAAAGAGACGATGGAACAGGAGGAGAGGGAGCGGAATAAAGCGGCCATGGTGTGCTCTCTAGAAAACCGTGACGATTGCCTAATGTGTGGCTCGTAGGAGGTCTGTCCTGCTCACCAAGGAACTTGAACTGGATCCACAACCAGGAGCTAGACGCTTTCTACCCGGAGGCCCCTCCTGTGGTCCCCTCCGGTGTCCTCGCTGTATACGCACATCGTAGTTTGTGTCTCGGGTTTGGGGCTTCTCTAGTCTGCTCAGTATTTGGAGGTTCAGATTGCAGTAATCTCTCCGCCGTCTCATCGTTCTCTCACTCTAGTAAATAATCAATTTTTTTCTACAAAACTTTCTCTTTGCTTTTGTGTTTTCTGAGAAGTTTACCACGTCCTGTATGAGTGACACGTGTGTTATATATAATGCTGAGCTGCCCCAATATCGGGGTGCAGGTTGTCGAGGAGAAATTATTTTGGTTGCGATTTTTTTAAATATCCCGTTTTACTGGAACTCTGTTTTTGAATAATGGCGGCCATCGGGCTCTCTAGGTAGGTGGGCAGGCTGGGTCAGTGACCGGCCATCGGGCTCTCTAGGTAGGTGGGCAGGCTGGGTCAGTGACCGGCCATCGGGCTCTCTAGGTAGGTGGGCAGGCTGGGTCAGTGACCGGCCATCGGGCTCTCTAGGTAGGTGGGCAGGCTGGGTCAGTGACCGGCCATCGGGCTCTCTAGGTAGGTGGGCAGGCTGGGTCAGTGACCGGCCATCGGGCTCTCTAGGTAGGTGGGCAGGCTGGGTCAGTGACCGGCCATCGGGCTCTCTAGGTAGGTGGGCAGGCTGGGTCAGTGACCGGCCATCGGGCTCTCTAGGTAGGTGGGCAGGCTGGGTCAGTGACCGGCCATCGGGCTCTCTAGGTAGGTGGGCAGGCTGGGTCAGTGACCGGTCATCGGGCTGATGCCTGATGACGAATTTCTCCCCCACCAATCCCTATCGCTCAATTCTGCGAGTGATTCCGATTCACTAATGTTCTCGAGCCGCTCTAAAACCGCTTTTGACCTAAAGGGACGCGGTTTGGATGCCGCGCACGCTCTCATGTCTCCAGGCAGAAAGAACAGTAACAGTGCCGGCCGGGCAGCACCGGGCAAAACTGAAGTGAAATGGTTTGATACATAAGTGTAATTATAGCGGATTACATTGTATTCGGTGTACATTGCATCGTTTCCGCTTTTGAATTTCCCGCCGGCTCCGCCCTCAAATCTAAACCCCTCCCCCCCCCCCACCGCGGTGCC
>NW_017309651.1:45968-50050 GCF_000935625.1 Nanorana parkeri
GCGCACACAGCAGGGGACACCGCGGGCATGCAGGGACAAGTAAAGGGGCACTTTTGTGCAATCCCGAGTGTGGCTCGGGGGGGTTACTGCGATCGGTGCTGAAAATTAACCCCCGAGCCACACTAGGTGGGTAATTGTTTTCTACATTTACCCCGGCTTTGGGCAAACAGAGCTAAATGTACAGCGGGGAAGCCGCCGATGTCACCGAATCACTTGTTCGCAGCCTGCAGGTCTCCCATTCTCCATGGGGGGTGGGGGGGGCGCATTGAGGAACCTGCCCTTGGGGCAGCAGAGAGTGAATCCAGCCCTGTAAATAGTCGCTCCCTATCAGAGTCTAATTACATCCCGTGTGGCATAATATCAAATCACTCCGGAATAGTTTCCATGTTACTCCTCCCCCTTCCAGCATATCCAATAGTGTTCCAGCGTAAACCCATCCTCCATGAAGATTCATATATTCAATAAAGACGATGTCTCCAGTATACAATGTATCCCGAAGTGACACCCATGCTTCCATATGCTAACCTGTTC
Source organism: Nanorana parkeri (assembly GCF_000935625.1). Lineage (NCBI taxonomy): Eukaryota > Metazoa > Chordata > Amphibia > Anura > Dicroglossidae > Nanorana > Nanorana parkeri. The sequence goes on from NW_017309651.1 coordinate 46,500, forward strand.
CCAGGTTCACATCAGTCCCTGTCCTCAAGAACCTTACAATCCTTGGTCACTAGGATGCTGTTACCACATAGTGTTCTTGGTTGCTAGGGTGCTGTTGCCGCATAGTGTTCTTGGTTGCTAGGGTGCTGTTGCCGCATAGTGTTCTTGGTTGCTAGGATGCTGTTACCACATAGTGTTCTTGGTTGCTAGGGTGCTGTTGCCGCATAGTGTTCTTGGTTGCTAGGATGCTGTTACCACATAGTGTTCTTGGTTGCTAGGGTGCTGTTGCCGCATAGTGTTCTTGGTTGCTAGGATGCTGTTGCCGCATAGTGTTCTTGGTTGCTAGGATGCTGTTACCGCATAGTGTTCTTGGTTGCTAGGGTGCTGTTGCCGCATAGTGTTCTTGGTTGCTAGGGTGCTGTTGCCGCATAGTGTTCTTGGTTGCTAGGGTGCTGTTGCCGCATAGTGTTCTTGGTTGCTAGGGTGCTGTTGCCGCATAGTGTTCTTGGTTGCTAGGGTGCTGTTGCCGCATAGTGTTCTTGGTTGCTAGGGTGCTGTTGCCGCATAGTGTTCTTGGTTGCTAGGGTGCTGTTGCCGCATAGTGTTCTTGGTTGCTAGGGTGCTGTTGCCGCATAGTGTTCTTGGTTGCTAGGGTGCTGTTGCCGCATAGTGTTCTTGGTTGCTAGGGTGCTGTTGCCGCATAGTGTTCTTGGTTGCTAGGGTGCTGTTGCCGCATAGTGTTCTTGGTTGCTAGGGTGCTGTTGCCGCATAGTGTTCTTGGTTGCTAGGGTGCTGTTGCCGCATAGTGTTCTTGGTTGCTAGGGTGCTGTTGCCGCATAGTGTTCTTGGTTGCTAGGGTGCTGTTGCCGCATAGTGTTCTTGGTTGCTAGGGTGCTGTTGCCGCATAGTGTTCTTGGTTGCTAGGGTGCTGTTGCCGCATAGTGTTCTTGGTTGCTAGGGTGCTGTTGCCGCATAGTGTTCTTGGTTGCTAGGATGCTGTCTCCCTCCCCTTACCCCTCTCCTCCAGGTGAGGCTGGTCTGTCCTCCGGTGTCTCTCTCCCCGTACCCCTCTCCTCTCACAATGTCGGGCTGGGGCACACAATGTCAGGCTGGGGCACACAATGTCAGGCTGGGGCACACAATGTCAGGCTGGGGCACACAATGTCGGGCTGGGGCACACAATGTCAATCTCCTGGAGCTGGAGAGAGTCCAGAGAAGGGCAACTAAACTAATTAAGGGGATGGAGGACCAAAGCTATGAGACGGGGAGGGGCTGGAGGACCAAAGCTAGGAGAGGGGGAGGGGCTGGAGGACCAAAGCTAGGAGACGAGGCTCACGATGGCATTGAGGAGATGAAGGGGGGACATGATTCTGATGTACAATGTTGTGTGGAGATGCAACATCAGCAATAAACTCCATAACGAGGACTAGAGGCCGCCACCTAAAACTGGCGGAGAAAAGATTTACCCACAAGGGGTGTCAGGATTCTTCTCAGTCAGAGCGGTGGTATCAGCAGAGAGCGTGGAGTCATTTAGATACCCTCCTCAGAGACCGGAACATACCGGGGGACAGGGACTCGTATACACACATAGGTTGGACTTGATGTCCCCGCGTCTGTACTCGGCCTCCAATACTCTGTCACTATGACTCGGATGTTTGTATACATTGTATCAGGTCTCTGTGATGATATATTACTCTCTAGGAGGCTGATTTCAGCTTTCGCGTCTCGGGTGTTGTCACATATTTCTCATTGTTGGGTTGCAGTGAGACTCGTGTAACGGGGATTTTCTTCAGTCATCCCTCCATGGTAACACGTCACTCTCTCTACAGAGCCCTTCCCCTTACAAGAAAGTCATCCCCAGCAACCGTCACAGTCAGGAACCGAAAACAAAACCTATTGTTATAAAGTCTCCCTCCCCTTACTCCTCGCCTCCAGGTGAGGCTGGTCTGTCCTCTGGTGTCTCCCTCCCCTTACCCCTCTCCTCCAGGTGAGGCTGGTCTGTCCTCTGGAGTCTCTCTCCCCTTACTCCTCTCCTCCAGGTGAGGCTGGTCTGTCCTCTGGAGTCTCCCTCCCCTTACTCCTCTCCTCCAGGTGAGGCTGGTCTGTCCTCCGGTGTCTCACTCCCCTTACTCCTCTCCTCCAGGTGAGGCTGGTCTGTCCTCTGGAGTCTCACTCCCCTTACCCCTCTCCTCCAGGTGAGGCTGGTCTGTCCTCTTGTGTCTTCCTCCCCTTACTCCTCTCCTCCAGGTGAGGCTGGTCTGTCCTCCGGTGTCTCACTCCCCTTACTCCTCTCCTCCAGGTGAGGCTGGTCTGTCCTCTGGAGTCTTCCTCCCCTTACTCTTCTCCTCCAGGTGAGGCTGGTCTGTCCTCCGGTGTCTCACTCCCCTTACTCCTCTCCTCCAGGTGAGGCTGGTCTGTCCTCCAGTGTCTCCCTCCCCTTACTCCTCTCCTCCAGGTGAGGCTGGTCTGTCCTCTGGTGTCTCCCTCCCCTTACTCCTCTCCTCCAGGTGAGTCTCTTCCTTCCTAGGAGGTCACTCATCTGTATGAATAGATCACTTTATATGAATGTTTTAGGAGGATATTAGTGTTCTGTGGGGAGGAACTTACCATACAGGCAATTATCATTGGGCCATACCAATACCTTCATACTGAAAGACTTCCACCTATGGTTGGGTCCGGCTTAGTGATGGGCCAAACAACCGAACAGCCGAAAAGTTCGAATACGTACTCCCTCCGAGTCCCCGAACTCCGAGCAACAATGTCTCTTATTTGTGTATCACTCGGCTGGAGATCCTCCAACCATCTCTGACACTGTCCTTCCTTCTGGAGGGGGGCTACGTCTGTTCCCCATGGTCCCTGTGTGTGTTGTAGTCACCGCTCCAAGCTCCGCCCCCCCCGGGATGGACTAAAATCTCAATACAAACCAGTAAACTAAACCTGAGATTGTAGTCCATCCCGGGGGGGCGGGGCTTGGAGCGGTGAATACCATGGGGAACACAAGTTGCCACCCATCCAAACTCTGTCCAAAGCCAGGATGAGGCCTTTATGCACATTTTAGGATCTTATAATATTTTACAGTATTTTTTGGTCTGATGTAATTTCACTTTAAGATCTGCCGATGTCTCTCTGAGTGAAGGACCATGACGGTTGGTGGGTTTGTTTTGTAAATAAGCCCATGTGATCTCTGTGATCTCTATGATTGGCTGAACCAGTCCGAGTTGTTTCCTCTACTTATGGTCATTGACTCTCACGCGGCATCGTGCCGAGGATTGGTCATCATCACCAGACGGAAGGTCAATCCCTCACCTCTGAACTCGGTCAAAGTTTGCCGGCTGATCGACTCCCAACAACGGCGAGTCGCTTCATCCGTTCAATGTTATTGGCGACCTGATTGAAACGGCCTACCGATCGATCAATGGAGAGGGCTGAGGACTAATACAGAGATTTGTCAGAATCGGTCACCATTTTTAATGGCAGAAACAGCTAAATGGATCTTGGCCACCAAATGACCCAGAAAGACCAGGAGGGGAATAGGGGTGTTATATGGAATCGGAAAGGGGGATAGGGGTGTT
>NW_017309651.1:50089-51692 GCF_000935625.1 Nanorana parkeri
GTGCTATGAGGGATCAGGAGGGGGATGGGGTGTAATATTACTAAAGGGCCACTTGACAGAGGGATATTTTTGGCATTTTGATAAAGAAAATGTTTTCTAATCGTCTAAAATGAGTGAAATGTTTTCCAGTGAAGATTCTCTTTCCGGCTCGGAGATGAAAACGAAGGATCTTCCGGCTGCCATATTCTGCCTTCTGATTGGATGGGAACATCTGCAGGTAATACGACAACAGACGAGGGGATTGGGTAAAGATTCCATATTTGTTCCAGCCGTAAAATCCTTTTCTCTCTCTCTGAGACCTGCTGCTCATGGGAGGGGTTATAGCCAGGGCCGGCCCACAGTCCAAGAGCAATGGCCATGAACACGGAGGGGCGGGGCCTGTGCCCCTCGATGGACGAGCATAAAGCGGCGTTTCTTACCTCTAGAGGACTACAATTACTCCCACCCTTTTGGATGAAAGGAGTAGGCCGTCCCGAGCGTGGCTTCTCTGGGGAAAGGTGCCGGGGTATGAAGACACGGGGCGCGGTCCACGCGGACACTTTATCTTTGATCTCTTTCCGCAGGTGAATGGCGCCACCTACAAGCTGATGTACAAAGCCAACGTCTTTGATGACCAGTACATCGGGTGCGCAGAAGAACTCACCGAGGCCATCATGCCCTGGATCCTGCAGAAGGAGAAGGCCAACCAGCAATTTGGCGATGCTTGGAAGATGGCGACCAAAGAGTGGAACAAAATGGCGTCCAAGCTCGACCTCCCGGATGAATTTGAGGACGAGTATGGGATCGCTCTGCTGGTGTTCACCAACCAGATCCCTGAAGGGAACCCCATATACCAGCAACTGAACGCCAACCTCGCCGTCGCTGGCGCCTCTGTCAAGTCCTACCTGGACAACTTTCACTTTAAAGCTCTTCACTTCTATCTGACCAGAGCCGTGCAGATCCTAAAACCGGACTGCAGCCGCAAATATACAACGTTCCGGGGGAGCGAGGACACCTACAAGGTCTCCCCACTACTCAAGTTCGGGAGGTTCACCTCCACTTCTCTGAACAGCACCATGGCGCAAACCTTCGGCACGGCGTCCCCCTTCCAGATTACAACCTGCTTCGGTGCCAAAATTGGCCAATTCTCCTTCTTCCCTAAGGAAGATGAAGTTCTGATCCCGCCTACGGAGCAATTCACGTACGTCATGAGGAGAGACTCCGCCTACATCCTAGAGAGCACGGGTCAGATGTGCAGCTACTTCAACTGCGCCATCAAGGGAGGTAAGAGCTTGGCTCAGAGTATGGCTACCAGATGAATGAAAAATGAAATCCGGGGACACCTTGCTGACCACGCCCACTTGTAACCACACCCACAAATGTACACCCCAATTTATGGTCACAGCCACACCCCTTTCTTAACACACCCACAAATACTAACTTTGTGTAGCCAAAGATGTTGCGTCTCACATGAGCAGACTGGTCACTGGCATGATGTCTACATATAGGTCCTCATCCCCCATCCAATGTCAACTGTGCCAGACCCCGCCCAACTGTGCCAGACCCCGCCCAACTGTGCCAGACCCCGCCCAACTGTGCCTGAATCCCCCGCCCAACTATGCCA
>NW_017309651.1:52462-52841 GCF_000935625.1 Nanorana parkeri
ACATGAACTGATCATAATTCAGAAATCTAATAACAATGAGATTTTTTTCATTTTGCAGGTGAGAAGCAAACGGCGGCTGTGTGTCACTCAGGTAAGAGTTCTCAGACAACGGTGATCATGTGATCCCGATTAATCTTTTATTGCAGGAGGGGGTGGAGACAAGGAGAGAGCGCAGCAGTGGGCGGTCTTTATTACAGGAGGGGGCGGAGACAAGGAGAGAGCGCAGCTGTGACAGGTCTTTATTACTGGAGGGGGCGGAGACAAGACCAGTCACCCCCCATAAGGAGGAAGAGCAGCAGTGGGCGGTCTCTATTACAGGAGGGGGCGGAGATAAGACCAGTCACCCCCCACAAGGAGGGAGAGCGGCAGTGGGCGGTCT
>NW_017309651.1:53489-54064 GCF_000935625.1 Nanorana parkeri
TCCGCAGCAGGAGGGGGAGGATATAAGAGCAGTCACCCGCCACAAGGAGGGAGAGCGGCAGTGGGCGGTCTTTATTACTGGAGGGGGCGGAGACAAGACCAGTCACCCCCCATAAGGAGGAAGAGCAGCAGTGGGCGGTCTCTATTACAGGAGGGGGCGGAGATAAGACCAGTCACCCCCCACAAGGAGGGAGAGCGGCAGTGGGCGGTCTGTATTACAGCTCAGACCTGGAAGGATAGGCGGGGCTCCGGTATGAGGACAACGTCTGCTGCTCCCGGAGTTCTTCTTTATTGTGATTTCAGATTCCTCCAAATTACAAAACTTTGTAAAGAAAAAGAAAATGTCGTCTCCGGCGGCTGAACAGGAGGAAAGAATCTCCGCTCTGGAGGACCGGACCATCCAGAACCACGAAGACTGGGACCAGAACCGACAGGAAGTGAGAGAACTCACCCAAAAGGCCGAGGACACATTACAACATTTAGACGTCCACCAAAAGAACATTGATTGGCTGCTTAGACAGGTGGAAGGTCAGTCATTGGTGTATATGGAGGTGGAAGGTGATTGGTGGAGAGGGA
>NW_017309652.1:0-672 GCF_000935625.1 Nanorana parkeri
TTTATGTTACACAATCTGAGGGTTTCATGTCACTTTAAGGAACAGAAACTGAAAGCTCGCTCAGTCATGAAGGGGTTAAAGGATGTTGTCTCTAGCAGTAAGCGAAGAAGTATGAAGCGTCCTAATCTTTGGGAAAAGGGGGCCGTACACCGCCAGACCTTTCCTCTCTTTGTACAATAATCGGGATAGAAGGAGATAGACACGCCCCCTCTGGCCCCGCCGCCTACTCTACGGCAATGACCAGCTACCCTCATTGCTACAGCTAAGAACATGTCCCTCCTGGTCCACAACACGCCCTTCTTTCTAAAGACCCTTTAACCCCTTCATGACTGAGCGCGTTTTCAGTTTCTGGTCATAAATGACGGACACACTTGTTACATTGTTGCTGTGTGATTCTTCCACGGCAGTCATATACGTTCTTACTAAATGTCCCCGCACATATTATATATTGTTTTTTTAGAGGACAGATGGGGCGATATAATTATATCCAACATGTGTACCTGATGCCTCACTTAGTTTGAATAAAATAAAAAAAAATGAGGAAAAAAACTAGAAGAAAAAACACTTTTTTCACAAGTTTTGATTATTATTATTTTTTTAGATTTTTTTTATATTAATTATAGTATAAAAAATATATTTATATATAATTTATATTTTCCTAATTTTGTTTTA
>NW_017309652.1:3851-6787 GCF_000935625.1 Nanorana parkeri
GTGGGTAAGGGTACAATGACAGTAGACAGGGATAGTGGGTAAGGGTACAATGACAGTAGACAGGGATAGTGGGTAAGGGTACAATGACAGTAGACAGGGATAGTGGGTAAGGGTACAATGACAGTAGACAGGGATAGTGGGTAAGGGTACAATGACAGTAGACAGGGATAGTGGGTAAGGGTACAATGACAGTAGACAGGGATAGTGGGTAAGGGTACAATGACAGTAGACAGGGATAGTGGGTAAGGGTACAATGACAGTAGAGAGGGATAGTGGGTAAGGGTACAATGACAGTAGACAGGGATAGTGGGTAAGGGTACAATGACAGTAGACAGAGATAGTGGGTAAGGGTACAATGACAGTAGACAGAGATAGTGGGTAAGGGTACAATGACAGTAGACAGAGATAGTGGGTAAGGGTACAATGACAGTAGACAGAGATAGTGGGTAAGGGTACAATGACAGTAGACAGTGGTAGTGGGTAAGGGTACAATGACAGTAGACAGTAGTAGTGTAGAATAGTGATTGAAGAGCCCAGGCCCCTCCCACACTGCTCACCCCTCCCATACATAAGAAGCAAAGTTCTGTCACCTGGGAGTCACACCTCACCTGTCTTACCTGCAGCTGCTTTACTACAACCTCCTGACCGCGGAGCATCGGTCTCCCTGCCGTCTGTGTGGAGAGGGGGGACATCGGTCAGATTGAGGAGGTCACCTGAGTGGAGGAGGTCACCTGAGTGGAGGAGGTCACCTGAGTGGAGGAAGAGGTAGGAGGGGGACATGTCTCGCTGGCTTGGAAGGTAAGTCGGCGTTCAGCGATGTGGAATGATTGCAGAGAGTCAGTTACGGAGCCGAGGATCAGAATTCCACCTTTTACATTTTGTTGTTTTACTTTCTTTTTGTACTTTACACATTGCAGCATTTCTGTACCCCTCACATCCTCCGTACCCCTAAAATCCTCCGCACCTCTCACATCCTCCGTACCCCTAAAATCCTCCGCACCCCTCACATCCTCCGTACCCCTAAAATCCTCCGCACCCCTCACATCCTCCGTACCCCTAAAATCCTCCGCACCCCTCACATCCTCCGTACCCCTAAAATCCTCCGCACCCCTCACATCCTCCGCACCCCTCACATCCTCCGTACCCCTCACATCCTCCGCACCCCTAACATCCTCCGTACCCCTAAAATCCTCCGCACCCCTCACATCCTCCGTACCCCTAAAATCCTCCGCACCCCTCACATCCTCCGTACCCCTAAAATCCTCCGCACCCCTCACATCCTCCGCACCCCTCACATCCTCCGTACCCCTCACATCCTCCGTACCCCTAACATCCTCCGTACCCCTCACATCCTCCGTACCCCTAAAATCCTCCGCACCCCTCACATCCTCCGTACCCCTCACATCCTCCGTACCCCTAACATCCTCCGTACCCCTCACATCCTCCGTACCCCTAAAATCCTCCGCACCCCTCACATCCTCCGCACCCCTCACATCCTCCGTACCCCTAACATCCTCCGCACCCCTCACATCCTCCGCACCCCTCACATCCTCCGTACCCCTAAAATCCTCCGCACCCCTCACATCCTCCGCACCCCTCACATCCTCCGTACCCCTAAAATCCTCCGCACCCCTCACATCCTCCGCACCCCTCACATCCTCCGTACCCCTCACATCCTCCGCACCCCTCACATCCTCCGTACCCCTCACATCCTCCGCACCCCTCACATCCTCCGTACCCCTAAAATCCTCCGCACCCCTCACATCCTCCGCACCCCTCACATCCTCCGTACCCCTAACATCCTCCGCACCCCTCACATCCTCCGTACCCCTCACATCCTCCGCACCCCTCACATCCTCCGCACCCCTCACATCCTCCGTACCCCTCACATCCTCCGTACCCCTAAAATCCTCCGCACCCCTCACATCCTCCGTACCCCTCACATCCTCCGTACCCCTAACATCCTCCGTACCCCTCACATCCTCCGTACCCCTAAAATCCTCCGCACCCCTCACATCCTCCGTACCCCTAAAATCCTCCGCACCCCTCACATCCTCCGCACCCCTCACATCCTCCGTACCCCTCACATCCTCCGCACCCCTCACATCCTCCGTACCCCTAAAATCCTCCGCACCCCTCACATCCTCCGCACCCCTCACATCCTCCGTACCCCTCACATCCTCCGTACCCCTCACATCCTCCGTACCCCTCACAGCCTCCGTACCCCTCACATCCTCCGTACCCCTAAAATCCTCCGCACCCCTCACATCCTCCGTACCCCTAAAATCCTCCGCACCCCTTACATCCTCCGTACCCCTCACATCCTCCGTACCCCTGTTCCTCTGTATCGGGGTAGATCACGTCTTTCCCGGTCAGTATTGTATGCTACGGGGACACCCAGATCCTTCTCTGTGATTGGTTCCCCCAATTTTACACCCCGTAAAGTGTACAACGTATATGTTTGGAGTCCCCGAGTGCAGAACTTTACATTTATCAACATTAACCCCATCCTGTATGGACTGCATTCCACCACATAACTCGGTGTCATCCGCAAACACAGGAATAGGACTTCTAATCCCCAATTCTATGTCATTTATAAATAAATTAAACAGTAAGGGGCCCGACACTGACCCTTGGGGGACACCACCAACACTGACCCTTGGGGGACACCACCAACACTGACCCTTGGGGGACACCACCAACACTGACCCTTGGGGGACACCACCAACACTGACCCTTGGGGGACACCACCAACACTGACCCTTGGGGAACACCACTAACAACACTGACCCTTGGGGGACATCACTAACCCTGACCCTTGGGGTACACCAGTAACAACCTTAGATCATTTGGAGCTTGAATCGTTGACCATAACTCTTCCCAATGTGGTCTTCAGTCCGGTCATTTAACTATCCGCAGAGTGAATTTTCAGGGCC
>NW_017309652.1:6849-14737 GCF_000935625.1 Nanorana parkeri
TCTCTGCTTACTTCCTCATAAAGAGAAAAGAGATTTGTTTTGTTTTTTTCATGAATGGATGTTGACTAATGCTTATTACTGTGCATTGTATTCTAGCAGATACAGTTGTGTGTGGCCCCGTACCATTCCCTCTGTTATCTTCCCTATAACAGACTTGTAGTTACGGTGGGAAGACTTTGGCCCATTTCAGAATGTAGGCATCGCTTTCCTTTGCACGAGTCCATTGTCACCCATCCAGTCATTTAAGGGTCTTTACCAAGTAGATGGCTTAGGTATAACTGAGCTCAACTCTTTTAGGACTCGTGGGTGGAAGCCATCTTGTCCTAGGTGCTTTATTTGCCTTTTTCTTGTCCTGTTGCTTTCGGATCATGTAAATGCTGAGCCATCGTGGTTCATTGTGTCCATAGTGTCCCCATATTGTGCATCATCCCCACCACCAACCTTCCTTTGTAGAGTGTTCTAGAATATGTCCGTGCTATATAACATCTGCTCAGTCCTCATCATATTTTCCCCTCTTCCCTCTGTCCTTCCCCCATCCCCTCAGAAAACAAGCGAACACTTCCCTTGAGTCTGTCCAATCTCCATGGAAGTATACAACTCGCAGATCACAAATGTTCTGCTTTATGAATTGTGTCATTCTCCACAGATGGGGAAAAATCAGCTTAAAGGAGAACTACGGGGTCAGGGCTTTTCCCCATAGTTCTCCTCAGGGTCACAGGAGGACACAAACTAGCGTCCTCCCGTCACCCTAGGCTCAGTATATAGGGAGCTACAGCTCGCGGTATAATGAGACGCCGCAGCTGGGACGGATCCCGACAATTCCGTCTGGATCTGCCCAGCTGCGTGATTGACAGCTGGCTCTGCCTATCTAGAGCTGTACCCTCCCCCGTCCGTTCCGCCAGTCAGAGCTGGAGGATCGGAGCGGGGAATCCCTGCAGGGAGTTGTGAGTGACAGTCACCGCTCACTGCAGGGATAGGATCGAGAAGTGAGCTAGCGACGGTATGTGTTCCTGGTCTACTGAGCCGACCTGTGACAGTCTCATTGTCGCAGGTCGGCTCAGATATCACCTCATAGTTCTCCTGTAAGGAAGTCCTCTTGTGACTCTTGTGATTCAGACCTTACTACTGTCTAGCATTTGGGAAAAGGGGGTTCAGTTGGACTTGTGGTAGGGTACAGGTCCTTCCAAAGTCTTTCCGGGACTTTCTCTGTGGTGGGCTGGCCTTTGCGTGGTTGGGGTGACCGATCTTGAAGTAGGGAAAGAGATTGCCGGAGTCTTGGAGAAGACATCAGGAACGGCTGGCCATCAGTGAGGCCAAAGGATCTGGAACAGCTTGATTGGCCGGTGATTGATTAGACCATGTAGGACAATCGCCATATGCTGGGCCTGGGAAGGACACGTCCGGCGGTGGAAGACTGAGAGGACACAGAACCCCTTAAGGGCAAGAGTGCCTAGATGTTCCCCTCATGGTGGTAGTTTGGTGCTGATCCTTAGTGGAGCTCCTTATCATACCTTGTTTGTCGTGCCGGGGCAGTGATTGTAAGAAGGTGAGCGTCCTGAGAGTAGAGACGACCTCAGTGCCCTCTGGGAGGCTGTAAACTGCACTGAAAGAGTTATTAATCCCGGATTTGCATAACTTTGCTCTTATTACGGGAATTTCTCTGGCAGCCAAGCCCTGTGCAGACACTTCTTGTCTAACCAGAAGCGGCCACTCTACGCCCAGGTGCAAACAAACACAGAGGGGTGGAGACCCAACAGAGAGCTTCCAACTAACCCGGATTATATAATACGAAACCTTTCCAAAACCTCAGCAGAGACAACCCGAGGAGCCGATTATTTCCAGTTATACCCCAATTCTGATCCGAGGGCCCCACAGTCCGGCTAAGGGCCCCAGTCTTCCTCTTCTCTACATTCCATTACCCTTCATGGTCCATACACTGAGTGGCCAGATTATTATATACACCGAGTGGCCGGATTATTATATACACTGAGTGGCCGGATTATTATATACACTGAGTGGCCGGATTATTATGACCCCCCCCCCATCAGTACTTGGTTGGGTCGCCTGGACACCACATCTTCAGCAACCATAAAAGCCAGAAACTGCCCCGGACGTCTCTGAAGCTTTTTCGGTCACATCCACTCCCACCTTCCACCAATGTATCTGCTCTTGACGGGCTACCAGCCCAGCGATTAAATCCAACCAATGACTGAGCCTCCAGTGAAAACCAATTCCCCTGCAGAACAATAACATCGTATGAGTGAAGATATGCAGTACAAAGAGCATTTCAGGAGAGAAAATGAGCGGAGATTGCTGAGAGTTGTGGATGGAACTTCACGGAGAGTCATCGTTATATATATAATCCTATTTTCTGTTGTTTCCGTTCTCTAGATGTTCGCAGTGAGAAGACCAGAAACCCATTCACCACTTCATCAGGACGTGATTAACCCGAAGCGCCCCCTATCACCCTGTGTCCCCAGTCCCACTTTCCAGTCATCCATGACCTCATCCCCCTTGTCCCTATCACCCTGTGCCTTATCGCCCCGTCCCCTTTCCCCCTCGGCTCTATCTCGCTGTTCCCTATCACCCACAATGCCTCTTTCACCGATCTCGCCTCAAGTGGACAATAACTGCTTCCTAAAGTGTCTGATCAATGACCAGGACCTGCACCTGTCGGAGCGTCTGGGGGACGGCTGCTTTGGGGTGGTCCGCAGAGGGGAGTGGAGGATTCCCGGTGGGGTGACGGTGAGTAGCCCCTCCCCTTTATCTCTGCCAGTTTCCTAAGTTCTCCCCCTCCTATCATGTTCTCTCTCAAGCACCTACTACCTTTTTGCAGGTGAATGTTGCGGTGAAAACCCTCCGTGCGGACTCCAGCTGTGACCCTGAAGCCCTTCAGGATTTTATGAAGGAAGTGAATGCGATGTACAGCCTGGATCACCCGCATCTCATGCGACTCTACGGGGTGGCTCTGACACAGCCATTGAAAATGGTGAGTGACTGGCACTCTGCTCAATGGGGTAACACAAGGGGGTGTAGTGACTGAAGGGGGCTATGAGTCTGTCCTCCTCCTGCAGGGTGATACAGACAGAAGGGGGCTATGAGTCTGTCCTTCCTTCTGATTGGTTGCAGAGCTGTGATGCATCTAAATGTATACTTAGGACTTCTTGTCTTCCTATGTTGTGTTCCAGGTTACAGAGTTGGCCCCTCTCGGATCCTTACTCAGTCATCTGCACTCTTATAATGGCGTGTATTCTCTGCAGCTCTTGTGGTCATATTCCATCCAGATCGCCTCCGGGATGAGCTACCTGGAGAGCCACAAGTTCCTCCACAGGGACCTGGCGACTCGCAATGTATTGGTGATGAGTGAAAGGGTGGTGAAGATCGGAGATTTTGGACTGACGAGAGTTCTGGCGGCAAATGACGATCATTACACCATGTCTGCTCACCGCAGGATGCCATTTGCATGGTGAGGATGGAATAGTTGAAGGTTCTATCCTACGTTGAGAGGCACGGGATGCTAACCAATCCCAAGGTTTGTTATGTTTGCCGTAATCACAAACGAGTCCATGTCTTCCTCCTGTGTGGCAGGTGTGCTCCAGAGTGCTTGAAGTTTGGCAAATTTTCACACTCAAGTGATGTCTGGATGTTCGGGGTCACCATGTGGGAGATTTTCACCTATGGACGGGAGCCCTGGTTGGGCCTGGCTGGGAGACAGGTAATGGATCAATCCTGCAGAGTGTCACCAATCACCTCCCTAGTCTTGAAGTTTGTAACTGTCTCCGTTTCTGCAGATTTTAGCTGTCATTGAAAGAGAGGCCGAGCGTCTGGAGTGCCCTGATGACTGTCCTCCCGCCTTGTACAACGTGATGATGAAGTGTTGGGCATACATACCAAAAGAGAGGCCAAATTTTACCACCATCATCAATCTTCTGAGAGAGGTGAGCGATCTGTCAAACGTATCACGGAGATCCGTCTCTAATATTGTCCTCTAATGCTGAAAGAATGGTCTCAAACACTGCCCTCTGGCATCCCCTCTAACGCCTTGGTCCTCAACTGGTGGGTCGTGACCCAAAAGTGGGTCGCGGCCCCGTGTTCAGTGGGTCGCCACATGCCTTCCACTTTTCTAAGTGAGAGGCTCCTCAGCCTCCCCCTAGCGCAGCGCTGTCCGTTCTCACACTGAGCAGCCATTCAATATATGCTGCTCGGCGCCGAGTGTCAGCTTGAGGTGAGGCGGGCTGGGGGTATGGCAGCGAGGGAGCTCCAGCCATACATGCATTGCTTACAGCTCCCTCGCATGTCCTATAGAGGCACCTGGACCAGAGTAACTTCACATTCTAGCTCACGGCACCTCTACAGGGCACACAAGGGAGCTGTACAAGCAATGCACATATGGTTGGAGTTCCATCACAGCACAGAAGCCCACACTGCCGTGCTTTCCGTTGCAGTGCGACTTGGGTTGCGACCTAATGACCGAGGACAAATGTGGGGGCTAAGGTTACACAGGTTGAGAACCAGGAGGAGCCTCCTTCGGATTGAAGAGATCTGTCTCTGTAATCTGTGATGGACTAGGATGACTATTTACCATCTTTACCCTCTACTCATATGCTTCATGGGTCCCGGAGGTCTTTGATATTGCCCTCTACTTTGATCTGTAATGGATCAAGGACGTGTATTTCCCATGATTGCCCTCTGTTATGATCTCTCATGGATCCCGGTGGTCTTTCTTCTACTTTGCACCCTTTAAGATACATCCAGGAGATCTGAGAGGTCCATCTCCACTTTTGCCCTTTATACTAATTTCAGGAGGTCTATCACCAGGATTTCCCTTTACGCTGATTTTTGGCAAGAGAGCTTCCACCAAGTATGATGATCTGAGATGTGACACTGAAGTCTCAGTCATCATTTCCTTGGTGCGGCACTCCGATACTCTTTATTTATTACATGACCTGTCTTGTTAGTTCTTTATTTCATAGCCAATCTCTTCATTTTTCAGGGGAAACCACTAGAGATTCAACTTCTTCAGGAAGTTAACAATCCCCCCTTGCTGCTCCTGGAAGCACGGGACATTGTCACTGTCATTGATGCTGGGTAAGGAAAACTGTCATTACTGGACATCATTCATCTTCTACAACTAAGTATCTGTCTGTCTTTCATTATTTAACATCTATCCTCCAGTATTTCCTCATCCGTTGCTGGTCATTCTTTATCCAACCTTCCTTTACCACCTCTTACCTTCCCTTCACCATTTATTATCCATCATCCACCGGCTTCATCTGGAGGAGGCCACGGGGGCAGCAGGCCAATCAGACCGACCTTTCATTTGCCTTGTCATAGATTCTAGTTTTTCCTGTGGGATTTCAAAGTGTTCCTAGAGATTTATTCCTGGACCTGGGTTTGCCTTCAGGCCTCCTCCATATGTTAAGCTGACTTGGACTGCGCCAGCAGAGGAGATATACAGTATATGAACCAAACCAGTCACATTTCCAAATATTTCATTTCTATGAATCTTTATATGGTCATAGAAATTCTCGATCAATGTTTCTAAATCCCTTCCCCACAGGTTGAACTCTAAGTTCTGGAGAGGACAGAATCAGCGGACTCTTAAGATTGGATCTTTTCCCGCCGCCACTATCCGTTCAGAGGACTTTGCAAATGCCCGTGACTCCGTGCACTTGTCCAATTGTCTGGAAAAGCGTTCTCTTCGGAATGATGACTCGCAGAAAGAGTAAGTCTTGTACCGTCTCTGAGAGAAGGAAGTCATGGAACTTCTCACCTACTCATGAGCTCTTGTTTTTTTTTTTTTTTTCAGCATGAGAGCTAAAGCTCTTCACGTAGAGTGTTCACGTAGAGGTGGTCATGGTCAAGCTAAAGGTGGAGATTTATTGCCACCTACACAACGTAAGTGTCTCCGTGCATGTGGTGAGAATAAACCTATCCTCATCCCTTTCCTTTCTCCTAGCCTTATCTTCCCCTCAGTTCCAATTCATTGCACATTTTCATCTTCCAACCTCCTTCATTAATTCTATTTCTTTTGGTATCTTTTTCCCATTCTTCTCGTGTCTTACATAGTTACATAGTATTTGAGGTTGAATAAAGACATAAGTCCATCAAGTCCAACCTATTGCTGATGTATATAGGTCCATGTATCATCTCATTTTTAGGAGTACTTGTACCCCTGTATATTTCCTGTCCCCCTGTATATTACCTGTACCCTGTATATTACCTGTACCCCTGTATATTACCTGTACCCCTGTATATTACCTGTACCCCTGTATATTACGGTCCCTCAGGAAATCGTCCAAAAGTTTCTTGAACAATTCCACACTCTTAGCTGAAATCACGGCCTCTGGCAGCGAGTTCCAGGCCCTGACCGCTCTCACTGAGAAGAACCCCCTTCTCCCCTTGTGCTGGAATTTTTTCCTCACCAATTTTAGGTGGTGTTCTCTAGTCTTTGTTACGGAGTTAATCTTAAAGAGTTTGTTGCTAATGTTGCCGTCACCATTGAACATCTTGTACATGAAAATCATGTCCCCCCTTAATCTCCTTACTTCCTCTCACATTCTCCTATGTTGCACCCACAGGTATGTCTGTAAGTCTGGAGAACTTCCCTGACTGTTGGTTAAATGGCAAGCCTCATAGTCAGCCCTCACCTAGGCCCTCTAGGCAAAATAAGGAGTGCACAGCATTTGCAGCCCGTGAACTGTCTGAAAGAAGAATGAGTGACCAGCCCCCGCGGAACTTCGTAGGCAAACTCCACTGTCCAGCTCCTCCCAAAGCAACAGCCTCCAAGAATGGGTTTCTGGCTCTGCCCACCATGCATAACCCCGGTCAGTGCTTCAGCAGCAATAAGAAAGATAAATTTCCATCTACCTCAGCCCTGGATACAGCAGAGATCCTGATCGTTCCTCCGCTCGTACCAAATTGTACATCTCCAGGAAACAGATGCAAGATGACAGACAGTGAACTGCAAAGAAAGATCAGAGAGGTGAGGACACCAAGTGGCCTGCATGTTACTTAAGAACTTGTCCAAACATTTTGGGTGGACTGGGATAGACAATTCGGGTGGGGGAGGTGAAGTTTCATTAGTTTGCAGTCCTGGGGGCCTGGTGGCAACCACTCTTCCGTCTCATATGAGACCCCTCTGCCACCCCTTGTCTCACATGATTTCTTATAGTCTTCTGTTTGGCACATAAAGTGACAGAAGGAGCTCAGAACCAGGAAACTCTATGCGGGGGACCCTGAAGTGGCAGAGTGCAGTAAAGAGGACAGACTTTCATTTGCCTTGTCATAGATTCTAGTTTTTCCTGTGGGATTTCAAAGTGTTCCTAGAGATTTATTCCTGGACCTGGGTTTGCCTTCAGGCCTCCTCCATATGTTAAGCTGACTTGGACTGCGCCAGCAGAGGAGATATACAGTATATGAACCAAACCAGTCACATTTCCAAATATTTCATTTCTATGAATCTTTATATGGTCATAGAAATTCTCGATCAATGTTTCTAAATCCCTTCCCCACAGGTTGAACTCTAAGTTCTGGAGAGGACAGAATCAGCGGACTCTTAAGATTGGATCTTTTCCCGCCGCCACTATCCGTTCAGAGGACTTTGCAAATGCCCGTGACTCCGTGCACTTGTCCAATTGTCTGGAAAAGCGTTCTCTTCGGAATGATGACTCGCAGAAAGAGTAAGTCTTGTACCGTCTCTGAGAGAAGGAAGTCATGGAACTTCTCACCTACTCATGAGCTCTTGTTTTTTTTTTTTTTTTCAGCATGAGAGCTAAAGCTCTTCACGTAGAGTGTTCACGTAGAGGTGGTCATGGTCAAGCTAAAGGTGGAGATTTATTGCCACCTACACAACGTAAGTGTCTCCGTGCATGTGGTGAGAATAAAC
>NW_017309652.1:14798-23937 GCF_000935625.1 Nanorana parkeri
CATTTCATTTTACGTTCCTTCCCTTCTTTCTTCCCTTTCCTTTCTCCTAGCCTTATCTTCCCCTCAGTTCCAATTCATTGCACATTTTCATCTTCCAACCTCCTTCATTAATTCTATTTCTTTTGGTATCTTTTTCCCATTCTTCTCGTGTCTTACATAGTTACATAGTATTTGAGGTTGAATAAAGACATAAGTCCATCAAGTCCAACCTATTGCTGATGTATATAGGTCCATGTATCATCTCATTTTTAGGAGTACTTGTACCCCTGTATATTTCCTGTCCCCCTGTATATTACCTGTACCCTGTATATTACCTGTACCCCTGTATATTACCTGTACCCCTGTATATTACGGTCCCTCAGGAAATCGTCCAAAAGTTTCTTGAACAATTCCACACTCTTAGCTGAAATCACGGCCTCTGGCAGCGAGTTCCAGGCCCTGACCGCTCTCACTGAGAAGAACCCCCTTCTCCCCTTGTGCTGGAATTTTTTCCTCACCAATTTTAGGTGGTGTTCTCTAGTCTTTGTTACGGAGTTAATCTTAAAGAGTTTGTTGCTAA
This sequence comes from Nanorana parkeri, assembly GCF_000935625.1. Taxonomy (NCBI): domain Eukaryota; kingdom Metazoa; phylum Chordata; class Amphibia; order Anura; family Dicroglossidae; genus Nanorana; species Nanorana parkeri. The sequence goes on from NW_017309652.1 coordinate 15,358, forward strand.
TGTTGCCGTCACCATTGAACATCTTGTACATGAAAATCATGTCCCCCCTTAATCTCCTTACTTCCTCTCACATTCTCCTATGTTGCACCCACAGGTATGTCTGTAAGTCTGGAGAACTTCCCTGACTGTTGGTTAAATGGCAAGCCTCATAGTCAGCCCTCACCTAGGCCCTCTAGGCAAAATAAGGAGTGCACAGCATTTGCAGCCCGTGAACTGTCTGAAAGAAGAATGAGTGACCAGCCCCCGCGGAACTTCGTAGGCAAACTCCACTGTCCAGCTCCTCCCAAAGCAACAGCCTCCAAGAATGGGTTTCTGGCTCTGCCCACCATGCATAACCCCGGTCAGTGCTTCAGCAGCAATAAGAAAGATAAATTTCCATCTACCTCAGCCCTGGATACAGCAGAGATCCTGATCGTTCCTCCGCTCGTACCAAATTGTACATCTCCAGGAAACAGATGCAAGATGACAGACAGTGAACTGCAAAGAAAGATCAGAGAGGTGAGGACACCAAGTGGCCTGCATGTTACTTAAGAACTTGTCCAAACATTTTGGGTGGACTGGGATAGACAATTCGGGTGGGGGAGGTGAAGTTTCATTAGTTTGCAGTCCTGGGGGCCTGGTGGCAACCACTCTTCCGTCTCATATGAGACCCCTCTGCCACCCCTTGTCTCACATGATTTCTTATAGTCTTCTGTTTGGCACATAAAGTGACAGAAGGAGCTCAGAACCAGGAAACTCTATGCGGGGGACCCTGAAGTGGCAGAGTGCAGTAAAGAGGACAGGTAATTGAAGCAGATGGGCACCCCTGCATCTCTTCATCCAATCTAGTAAATAGACCTTCAAGGACCGTGGCTCCCTTTTTAGATGCAATGTCATCCTTTCCATCTCCCTCATCTCGATGACTGGGTGTCTTGATGATCCTCTGACTTCACTACATTGTGAATAGTGATAGCAGAATGTTCTACCAAAGCAAGGATTTTCCCCACATTGGGCTTATCTGTGGTTGTTCTTCATCTTGATGCTGACACATTCATAAATAATCTGTCCAATGACATGTGTCACAAGGTGGAGTCAGCAGATGAGCAGTAAAGTGAATTCGCTCCTCGCCGCTTCTCAGCCACTGACCCAGAAAAGTAGCCTTCACGTTCCCTTTGTGACGGGGACACTGCGCACCATTGAAATCCTAGCCAATGTTTCTCTGGTTGTGCGGACATATATAACGTCTATGATCTACTTTCCTGCAGGTGGAAGAACGGGTCCATGGCGTCACCCCAGAAAAGTGCCAGGAAGCGCTACGTTTCTACGGAGGGGATGTGCCCCGGGCTGTCCAGCACGTAAAGGTGATGGTTGCCTAATAAACAAACGGCTCATATCAGAGATTACTGTACATATGGGAAGTGTTGACAAGTGTCCCATCTTCACCTTGCCACTCGACACACAGTTGTATAATGAGAATTTCATGGAGCGCTAAACCATTTTTGGATTAGGCAGGTAAATTGTAGCCAGCATGCCGGCACCATAGCATAGAAATCATGGAGGTGGATGAGCTACGCTCCACACCATGCTCAGCGTCACCTAAATGTTAGTACAATATCACATCCATTTTTTAATAGACCCCCATTTTAGGCAACTGGAGATCGGCACCGTCCAGAGCAGGTGGAGTTTGAGGGTTTGAGTACAATCTTGAGAGATGTTCCCCGGTGGACATTGAGGACCTCCTTTGGAAAATAGTAGTTCCCTGGCTGGCTATAACACTTCCAGCGTCACTGACCTAGAACAAGCATTGAGGTCAAGTAAGCCAAATCCCCTCACCAGTATACTTGGTCCAGGTCAGTGACTCAGTCAGCACTGAAGTCAATAGATCGGCATAATGGCCAGGACAATGAGAGGTTAGATAAGGAAGTTATACCAGATTGGAGCTGGAGATCCATCCAAGATCATTTGGCAGCTTAGGGCTCCGAATGTGTACACAGCCCTAGAAGAACCTTAAATAAAGTCCACAGATGAGTTAAAACTAACACGGTCAATCCTGTATGAGCTTTGATTGAAACTCAGTCATTTCCCAATTTAGGAGTCTTCTCTGTGCTTCATGAATTGACTTCTTCTCCCTCTTCAGGTGGTCCATCTGTACAACATGAGCCGGTACACTAAGGAGCACTGCCGCCGAATCTTGGAGCAGTACAACTGGAACCTGGAAGCTGCATCCAACTATATCCTGCAACATAGGAACCCCCGCTAATGGGACTGACTAAAGGTTCTTAGCTCCATGGACAGCAACTCGGAATTCCTGCCTGCCCAGAATGGTGCCAGGGGACATGGCTCTACTTACCTAGAGTGGTGCCAGGGGACATGGCTCTACTTACCTAGAATGGTGCCAGGGGACATGGCTCTACTTACCTAGAATGGTGCCAGGGGACATGGCTCTACTTACCTAGAATTGTGCCAGGGGACATGGCTCTACTTACCTAGAATGGTGCCAGGGGACATGGCTCTACTTACCTAGAGTGGTGCCAGGGGACACGGCTCTACTTACCTAGAATGGTGCCAGGGGACATGGCTCTACTTAGGATGGCGCCAGGGGACATGGCTCTACTTACCTAGGATGGTGCCAGGGGACATGGCTCTACTTACCAAGAATGGGGCCAGGGGACATGGCTCTACTTACCTAGAATGGTGCCAGGGGACATGGCTCTACTTACCTAGAGTGGTGCCAGGGGACACGGCTCTACTTACCTAGAATGGTGCCAGGGGACATGGCTCTACTTAGGATGGCGCCAGGGGACATGGCTCTACTTACCTAGGATGGTGCCGGGGGACATGGCTCTACTTACCTAGAATGGTGCCGGGGGACATGGCTCTACTTACCTAGAATGGTGCCGGGGGACATGGCTCTACTTACCTAGAATGGTGCCGGGGGACATGGCTCTACTTACCTAGAATGGTGCCGGGGGACATGGCTCTACTTACCTAGAATGGTGCCGGGGGACATGGCTCTACTTACCTAGAATGGTGCCGGGGGACATGGCTCTACTTACCTAGAATGGTGCCGGGGGACATGGCTCTACTTACCTAGAATGGTGCCGGGGGACATGGCTCTACTTACCTAGAATGGTGCCGGGGGACATGGCTCTACTTACCTAGAATGGTGCCGGGGGACATGGCTCTACTTACCTAGAATGGTGCCGGGGGACATGGCTCTACTTACCTAGAATGGTGCCGGGGGACATGGCTCTACTTACCTAGAATGGTGCCGGGGGACATGGCTCTACTTACCTAGAATGGTGCCGGGGGACATGGCTCTACTTACCTAGAATGGTGCCGGGGGACATGGCTCTACTTACCTAGAATGGTGCCGGGGGACATGGCTCTACTTACCTAGAATGGTGCCGGGGGACATGGCTCTACTTACCTAGAATGGTGCCGGGGGACATGGCTCTACTTACCTAGAATGGTGCCGGGGGACATGGCTCTACTTACCTAGAATGGTGCCGGGGGACATGGCTCTACTTACCTAGAATGGTGCCGGGGGACATGGCTCTACTTACCTAGAATGGTGCCGGGGGACATGGCTCTACTTACCTAGAATGGTGCCGGGGGACATGGCTCTACTTACCTAGAATGGTGCCGGGGGACATGGCTCTACTTACCTAGAATGGTGCCGGGGGACATGGCTCTACTTACCTAGAATGGTGCCGGGGGACATGGCTCTACTTACCTAGAATGGTGCCGGGGGACATGGCTCTACTTACCTAGAATGGTGCCGGGGGACATGGCTCTACTTACCTAGAATGGTGCCGGGGGACATGGCTCTACTTACCTAGAATGGTGCCGGGGGACATGGCTCTACTTACCTAGAATGGTGCCGGGGGACATGGCTCTACTTACCTAGAATGGTGCCGGGGGACATGGCTCTACTTACCTAGAATGGTGCCGGGGGACATGGCTCTACTTACCTAGAATGGTGCCGGGGGACATGGCTCTACTTACCTAGAATGGTGCCGGGGGACATGGCTCTACTTACCTAGAATGGTGCCGGGGGACATGGCTCTACTTACCTAGAATGGTGCCGGGGGACATGGCTCTACTTACCTAGAATGGTGCCGGGGGACATGGCTCTACTTACCTAGAATGGTGCCGGGGGACATGGCTCTACTTACCTAGAATGGTGCCGGGGGACATGGCTCTACTTACCTAGAATGGTGCCGGGGGACATGGCTCTACTTACCTAGAATGGTGCCGGGGGACATGGCTCTACTTACCTAGAATGGTGCCGGGGGACATGGCTCTACTTACCTAGAATGGTGCCGGGGGACATGGCTCTACTTACCTAGAATGGTGCCGGGGGACATGGCTCTACTTACCTAGAATGGTGCCGGGGGACATGGCTCTACTTACCTAGAATGGTGCCGGGGGACATGGCTCTACTTACCTAGAATGGTGCCGGGGGACATGGCTCTACTTACCTAGAATGGTGCCGGGGGACATGGCTCTACTTACCTAGAATGGTGCCGGGGGACATGGCTCTACTTACCTAGAATGGTGCCGGGGGACATGGCTCTACTTACCTAGAATGGTGCCGGGGGACATGGCTCTACTTACCTAGAATGGTGCCGGGGGACATGGCTCTACTTACCTAGAATGGTGCCGGGGGACATGGCTCTACTTACCTAGAATGGTGCCGGGGGACATGGCTCTACTTACCTAGAATGGTGCCGGGGGACATGGCTCTACTTACCTAGAATGGTGCCAGGGGACATGGCTCTACTTACCTAGAGTGGTGGCAGGGGACATGGCTCTACTTACCTAGAATGGTGCCAGAGGACATGGCTCTACTTACCTAGAATGGGGCCAGGGAATATGGCTCTACTTACCTACAACGGGGCCAGGGAACATGGCTCTACTTACCTAGAATGGTGCCGGGGGACATGGCTCTACTTACCTAGAATGGTGCCAGTGAACATGGCTCTACTTACCTAGAATGTTGCCAGGGGACACGCCAGGGCCTCTATGAACTGGGATTTACCATCAGTGGGGAACTTTGTACACTATGCTAAATGTTTTGCCTCTACTTCATGAAGGAGATGTCCAATTCCAGAAGAACCGGACTGTGGTTTTTATAATAGGATCACATTTATTGGTGGAGGTCTTCCATTAGGATATAACTGTGCATCATCAGTGGTCAGGTACTGCAGCAGGTTATCCTATCATGGATTGTTTCAATGCAAAGAATAACCGCCACTGATATCTTGTTGTTGGTGTAACCCTGGGCACCATCTTGTGGTTGGTGTAACATTGGGCACCATCCTGGAGTTGATGTAACATTGGGCCCCATCCTGGGGTTGATGTAACATTGGGCGCCATCTTGTGGTTGGTGTAACATTGGGCACCATCCTGGAGTTGATGTAACATTGGGCCCCATCCTGGGGTTGATGTAACATTGGGCGCCATCTTGTGGTTGGTGTAACATTGGACGCCATCTTGCGGTTGGTGTAACAATGGGCACCATCCCGGGGTTGGTGTAACAATGGGCGCCATCTTGTGGTTGGTGTAACAATGGGCGCCATCTTGTGGTTGGTGTAACAATGGGCGCCATCTTGTGGTTGGTGTAACACTGGGCGCCATCTTGTGGTTGGTGTAACACTGGGCGCCATCTTGTGGTTGGTGTACCATTGGGCACCATCCTGAGTTTGGTGTTCAGGGTGAAATCCACATGTGACGTGTAATGTGTTCATAGGGCCCCCGAATAATGGCCTGTAAATGAAGCAGCCATGTTGCGTGTGTATTTGTTGACCTTCACGTGTTGTTGTGAACACCCAAAAGATAGCTTCATGAGAGAAGCCGGTAGGTTGTCATAACAGACTTGCTGAGATTGCTGGCTGTCTGACCGTCATGCTAATCCCCCGGGATCGTCACTTCCAGGGAACATGCATGTAAATTAGGAGCTCTGAGTTCTCCGGTGGCTGCATGTTGTATGGAAGTGATTCAAAGTATTGAAGTCGGGGGATAAGCATGACGTCAGAAGGAGAAGTCTGGGGTGGCTCTGAGGACAAATACTTTGAGCAAGACACAAGGTTTTGTTTTTTATTTCTCTAAGGACAGAAAATATTAAATGTACATTATGCTCACACCTCACACGTGTCACGACTCGTTCTTGGGAGGGAACTCGTCTCGGCCTGATGAGAAATGGCGGAGGGGGCGGGGCCTGAGTGCACAGTGCCAATCTTTGTATCCATCTCAGTCATCACGGGTAGTCAGAGCCCAACAAAACAAGGCCCGGACTCTGCAACATCCATGCCTGGGCACTGCCGTTGTGACAGGGAGACGGGACCGGATTTACCCTCCCTGCCGCCCCAAGGCCGGATTCGCCAATGGGCACCACAGGGGCCGCACTGGATGCCACCAGAGAGTCCCACTAGCCTCCTGAGAGCCCACACAGATACTAGTATTGGTGCATCCCTAAATTTTACGGTTGGGGGGTCACCACAACTTGGCAAATGTTACCAAGGGGTCCCGGCCCCTAGAAAGATTGAGACCCGCTGGGCTATTTATTCACGTACTTGTTGCAAATGCAAAACACAAGATACAACGTTTCGGGGGGTCTCACCGGATCCCCTTCATCAGGCAAACAAGTGAGACCCCGAAACGTTGTATCTTGTGTTTTGCATTTGCAACAAGTACGTAGACACACACCATACACACACACCACACACACACACCATACACACCATACACACCACATACACCATACACACACACAGACACACACACACCATACACACCATACACACCATACACACCACACACACCATACACACACACAGACACACACACACACCATACACACACACTCATTGCCCGATGACACATTACTAATCATTGCAGTGATTATATTATTATTATAGAGCGCCAACAGTGAGCGCGGCGCTGTACAATATAAGGAAGACATTACAGTTACAATACAAGATGGTGAGGAGAGGCCCCGCCCCTGAGGGGCTTACAATATAAAGAGGGAGTTGTCTTCCCTCACTGCTCCCCCTGCACTCCCTAATCTACCATCACCCCCACATCTCCCCCTCCCCCCCGGCATTATATTATATGAAGCATCTTTATGAATAATTACAAGTATTTTTTTTATATACCGTATTTTTCGCTCCATAAGACGCACTTTTTTTCCCCCAAAAGGAGGCGGGAAATGTGCCTGCGTCTTATGGAGCGAATACCTATCGCCCGACGCCCGGGAGATGCAGGTTTCGGGCGCCGGGCGAGTAGTTTATTTCTGTACATTCAGCCCTGCTCCTGACAAGCAGAGCTGAAGGTACAGTGGGAGCCGCTGTTCGTTTAATACAAGCGATCTAAGTAGATCCCTTGTATTAAATCGAGCGGCGGCAGCATCGGCGATAGTGTCCGCAGCCGAGGTTTTCTGGGTCCCCCGTTCCTCTGCGGGACGCCGGGACTGTGACCCGTCACGATCCCCCATAGGAGCTCACCATAGAGCCCATTGAGCAGAGGAAGAACGACGTCCTTTGTCTAGAATGCACCTTGCCTAGAATCGTGGCACCGGCCCCGGGCCCATGCGCTGTGAAAGGTTTGAGCTCGTGAACGTCTGTCGGCGGGGAGAAGTCGCACGTCAGTTCTGGACACTTCGTTTCCTTATTCTGGGAGATACGGAGAAGCGGATCATCGCATATAAAACGTTCTTTCATCGGTTACGTTGATATTTTTGATTTACCGTATTTTTCCGCTCCATAAGACGTACTTTTTTTCCCCCCAAAAAAGAGGGGTGAAACGTGCCTGCGTCTTACGGAGCGAATCCCGACGCCCGAGACGTGCAGTTTCGGGCGCCGGGCGAGTAGTAGGAGCCGCAGCTCGTTTAATACGAGTGATCTAACGAGATGACTCGCATTAAAGCCGAGCGGCGGCGGCTACCGAGATCACCATAGAGCAGAGGAAGGACGGTCAGTCTTCCTCTGCTCTGTGTGATCACTGAGACCGCGGCGCTGTAATCAGAGTGTAGTCACAGCGCCCCCTGTCTCAGCTGTCAGGAACTGCAGCTTCTGTCATAGAAGCTACAGAAGAGTCGAGTGCTCCGTAAGGCCCCGTTCACACGTAGCAACAAACATTTGCAGCGGCCGGGATAGCGCGACTTTCTAGGCGACGTTCCAGCGACGGTAGCGCGACCTCCTCCGTCGGGCTCCATAGAAAAAAAGCAAAATCCACCGAAAAAAGGGTCCGGTAGAAGCGACTTGCGACGCGGCGACATGGAGCCAAGACGGCTCCATTGACTATCATTAGCCGGCGACTTCTGGCGATATCGGGCTGCAAAAATGCGCGATATCGCGGCGGAAATCGCGCGATAAGTCGCTACATGTGAACGGGGCCTAAGGCGCGCCGGACCTCCCTGCGTCCCACGGTCCGGTGCGTCTTATGGACCGCAAAATACGGTAATATCCGGCGGTTATATTTTACACATTACCTGTGTTATCAAATTGATTTCAAACTTCTGATCCTTGTTCTTTGTTTGTGGCCAATTATATTTTTATTATTATTCTGCACTGAATTTGTAATTAACATCTTGCTGAA
>NW_017309652.1:23948-27209 GCF_000935625.1 Nanorana parkeri
AATACCCAAAATTGGCCATAGGCGACGCTTTAAAAGATTTTACCGCTCATCAGTTTCGTGTTATCGGTGATTGATGGCCAGAGAATGATCGCTCTCACTGCGACGTTCGCGGCGATATGTAACACGTGCGGCGCAATGGGCGCAATCGTCGTTTTTGCGTGTAGGCGCATCTATTTGGGGGGTTGGGGGACTTTTAAAAAAATGTGTGCGTTTTTTGTTGTTGTGTGTGTGTACATTTGTATTTATTTTGTGAGCATTTTTTTTAACTTTTTTTACACTTAACCTTATTGTTATCACATAGGGTGCTAAGAAGCCCCCTATGTGATAACAAATTACAGTGACAGGTCCCCTTTATGGAGACATCAGGGGTCTCAAAGACCCCTAATGTCACCTAGGGACCCCCAGAGAAGCTGATGAAGCACAGATCTGCCTCATCAGCTCCTCTCCGGTTTCCATACCGGAGAGTGACAGAGGAATGCAGGAAGTGATGTAATATGCATCACTTCCTGCATTCGGAGACCGGGGAGGAGAGCGGAGGGAGATCGGGTCCTGATCTCCCTCCGTTCTCAGTGCACAGAAAGACATCGCCCGGACCGGATGGACGCCCGGGATCGCGGGGACGGCGGGGACAGCAACGGTGTGAGACGGACATGTAGGAGGACGTGGATGTCCACACACAGATAAGGATCTGTACACCTACATGTACAGGGACACGTACCGGTAACAGTCTGAGGACACCACACTGTATGAATAGGTGTTCTAGAACATTCCTCACCTCCTGCCCAGCACAGCCAGAACATTGTACCGATAAAGCGCTCAGACACCGGTGACCACGCCTCTCATTTCTTCTGCGGTGTCTCCACCCTTTTCCTGCTTGCACACATCCAAAGCACAAAGATCTCCAGGAACCACAAGATGTTGTCTGTGAATAAATAAACTCCAACCGCGCCAACCCCTAGGTAAATGTCAGACCAGCCTGACTGCCGGAAGCCTCATGACTCTTGCGGGGACCGCCCACCTCTGGAGGGGGGAAGGGGGTAAATCACGGAGTTCACCTTTAAAATGTATCTAGATATCAATGAACATGTTCCCAGATATTGGCGAGATGGACGAATGTTACCGATCAATAAATGTTCGAGTTGTGTATCTGACCTCTGGGCCGGGAGGAATACAGAAAGGGCGGCGACATTGTGTACAGCGCTATGGACTGTGTCAGAGATATTCTTATAGTTATCAGAATAATCCCCCAAACAGAAACATGTTACAACTGTGCCGATCTCTTCATGTGGAGGATTCCTGCCGCTCAGAACTGACTTCTCTCCCCAATGTGCTGCTACCTCACCCCAACTCACAGCACATCCCTCCCCAACCACCTCACCCCAACTCACAGCACATCCCTCCCCAACCACCTCACTCCCAACTCACAGCACATCCCTCCCCAACCACCTCACCCCAACTCACAGCACATCCCTCCCCAACCACCTCACCCCAACTCACAGCACATCCCTCCCCAACCACCTCACCCCAACTCACAGCACATCCCTCCCCAACCACCTCACCCCAACTCACAGCACATCCCTCCCCAACCACCTCACCCCAACTCACAGCACATCCCTCCCCAACCACCTCACCCCAACTCACAGCACATCCCTCCCCAACCACCTCACCCCAACTCACAGCACATCCCTCCCCAACCACCTCACCCCAACTCACAGCACATCCCTCCCCAACCACCTCACCCCAACTCACAGCACATCCCTCCCCAACCACCTCACCCCAACTCACAGCACATCCCTCCCCAACCACCTCACCCCAACTCACAGCACATCCCTCCCCAACCACCTCACCCCAACTCACAGCACATCCCTCCCCAACCACCTCACCCCAACTCACAGCACATCCCTCCCCAACCACCTCACCCCAACTCACAGCACATCCCTCCCCAACCACCTCACCCCAACTCACAGCACATCCCTCCCCAACCACCTCACCCCAACTCACAGCACATCCCTCCCCAACCACCTCACCCCAACTCACAGCACATCCCTCCCCAACCACCTCACCCCAACTCACAGCACATCCCTCCCCAACCACCTCACCCCAACTCACAGCACATCCCTCCCCAACCACCTCACCCCAACTCACAGCACATCCCTCCCCAACCACCTCACCCCAACTCACAGCACATCCCTCCCCAACCACCTCACCCCAACTCACAGCACATCCCTCCCCAACCACCTCACCCCAACTCACAGCACATCCCTCCCCAACCACCTCACCCCAACTCACAGCACATCCCTCCCCAACCACCTCACCCCAACTCACAGCACATCCCTCCCCAACCACCTCACCCCAACTCACAGCACATCCCTCCCCAACCACCTCACCCCAACTCACAGCACATCCCTCCCCAACCACCTCATCTCACATCCCCCTCTATTCCCCACCAGCAGCACACTCCACTCTGAGAATCAGCTCTGCTCTATAAATGGACCTGTTCCGGAATGGCTCAGGTACAATAATAATAATGAGTGTGCTCTGCAGATATCGGTGAGCCTCATTTCCTCCGATACACGTTTGCAGCTTGAGCTGCGTGACAATAATGTTCATCTCACATCCCCCTCTATTCCCCACCAGCAGCACACTCCACTCTGAGAATCAGCTCTGCTCTATAAATGGACCTGTTCCGGAATGGCTCAGGTACAATAATAATAATGAGTGTGCTCTGCAGATATCGGTGAGCCTCATTTCCTCCGATACACGTTTGCAGCTTGAGCTGCGTGACAATAATGTTCCTCAGGTGTCAGGTAAAACCACACAACGTCCTGTCTGCATTTCCTGTGGACAGTGAGATGAAAACCCCGAGAGAACATTACTGCCAGACCACTGATATCCGAGAGCAATGCTTGAGCAAGAGGGACCTCACAATCCACCCTGCACAGGGGCCACACCAGAGCCAGAGGGACCCCACAATCCACCGTGCACGGGGGCCACACCAGCACCAGGTCAGTGTCTGTGCTGATACCACCTATGTGATATGAGGAATCCAGAGAAACAACCTGATAGCTGTGCAGGTCAGGGGCAGACTGACAACACATGGGGCCCCCGGCAGTAGAAGATTATGGGGCCCCCTTGTGCTCCGCCCATATACCCGAGCGGGTCTGAGAGCTGAGTGAGGCGGGAAGGAGAAGCGGCGTGCGGATGGTCTCAACGGGGTCATGTGCGGGGAGGCTCAGCAGGGTCAGGTGCAGGGGAGGCTCA
>NW_017309652.1:27699-32714 GCF_000935625.1 Nanorana parkeri
TAGGTCTTATTTTCGGGGTAGGTCTTACTTTCAGGGAAACAGGGTAGAATTTCTGTCACAGAAGCCATGCGTCCTATCGTCCGGAGCGTCTTATAGACCGCAAAATACGGTAATAGTTGGATGGGCACATCGCCTGGGAACGACACACTCCGTAGCTAGTAGCAGTGTAGATATGTGATTTGTGCTTATTTGTGTAAACCCATATCGGGTCCAGCCTGTATGCACACATATATATTTGCGGACATGAATATGCATGATAGGATATATGATCTCAAATATACAAACTTAACAGGGAAACTGATTCTTCAGCACAGGCGACAAATCCCCCCTACGCTTACTCATTCCTGAAGCGCCCCAGGGCCCCCATACTGACCCCTGGACGGAGTGGTCACGGTGGGATTTCGATCCCCGTCAGCACTCGATCGGGGGAACCCTGCTTGCATCTGGGCATCCCATTGGGTGGTAAGTGAGAGGAGATTGGGCTATGGGGGGTGACGATGGTGGTGGGGGATCTCTCTGTCCGGCGGAGTCGCCAAGAGCACATTTCTTTCTGGTGACCAATTGTGGAAACTGTAAAATGGTTTTATATATTATATCACTCAAATAAATGAACTTAAGATTATATGTATATGTTTCTTGTCAGACAAATCCATGCTCCCCTGAGGAAGCAACGTGCGAAATGCGTAGGGACTGGATATATGGAATTCCCAATTGAGCATATGTGACTAACAAAATGCATTGGAGTGATTATATAGAGAGCTAGATGCTATTGGTTTTATATTTTCGCCTAGGATGTTTTTGACTTAGGTTGTATTTAATGTAATTGTATACATGTTTTTTAATCAATATATATAAAAATAAATCTTTTTATACCAATTAAGCGTTGGTGTTATACCTCTCAAAAAAACCCATTTTTCTATGCTTTGTGATTAGGTCAAAGTGTTACACCTCTGGAAGGACGGCGCGGACTCTACGATGGAGCATTGTTTGACAGTGAACTCATCACGCCGTTACAATAATGATATTCCGGAGCCGGAGTGATCAGATCTGATGACCAACATTCATGATACCTATAAAATGAGAACCCCCCCCGAGGATGAGAACGCTCACACATGGAGGGGTGGAAGAGGATCTTTCTGAGAATTGTCCGAAGGTGGGAGTCGTGATAAAGGACAAAGCGTGATATCTTTGGCTTGTTGTCGCACATTTTTGGATGATCACAGCCGAGGAGAAAGTTTCATCCGACCCTTCAACTAAAGCCAATATCCAGAAGATCAATAACCATCCGATCAATCATGTCTATCGGTACAATGTTTCATCACAGACGTCCCTGGACCCTGTACACGATGTGTCTACATCACGAGCTATCGCCGAAATGTCAAAGTCTCACTTCACCTTCTGAGACAAGACGTCTGTATGTTCCAGAACTCAAGGATCATATCTCATAACTCCCGTCCCGGGCAACACGCGGTCATAGAACCTTTGGGAAAGCGTGTTAGGACAAAGATGATCTGCCTGACATTAGACATGGTGGTCTTATGTGGAGGAGTTCCTCTTGGGGCCTTTTTAGGGTTCTACTTGTTTTGTTAGGCATTGAGTTAACCATAACCCTCTAACCCCAACCCTAAGCCACTAATCCTAAACTCTTGTACCAACCATAACTCTTGTACCAACCTTAGCCTACTAACCCTGATCTCAATCCAACATTAACCGTAACTCTAAACCCAACCCCAACATTTTCTCTAACTCTAACCCTAACCCTCTAACCCCAACCCACTAATCCTAAACTCTTGCCCCAACCATAACTCTTGCACCAACCCTTAAGGTGGCCATACACTCTACAACCATCGCAAGACTTTAGTCTTGCGATGGTTGTAAAGGGATTAAAAAAACGTACGATCTGCCTATCTTGGACAGGCAGATCGCACTCTCGATCATCGCAAGCCCGCCCTCCTGAGGGGCGGGCTTCCGATGACCGCAATGCTGAACGGGCAGTGTGCGCGTGCGCACACCGGCCCGTTCAGCATTTATCTTCCGAGCACCGTTCTAACCAGCCGAGAATCGTACGATTCCCGGCTGGTTTTCGAACATGCTGGTTCGACAGAAGACGTGCGACCGTACAGTAGAAACGGTTGCACGTCTCCGTTCACACTGCTCGATTCTCGTACGAAAAACCGATCGCATACGATTATCGTACGATAATCGTGCAGTGTATGGGCACCTTATAGGCAGATCGTACGTTTTTTTAATCCCTTTACAACCATCGCAAGACTAAAGTCTTGCGATGGTTGTAGAGTGTATGGCCACCTTAACTCTTGCCCCAACCCTAGCCTACTAACCCTGATCTCAATCCAACATTAACCCTAACTCTAACTCTAAACCCAACCCCAACATTTTCTCTAACTCTAACCTTGACCCTCGGCCTTCAATGAACTTTCATCAAAGTTAGAACCTCAGTTGTGGACATTGCTCCAGGGATGAATGTTTCAGGTGAAACACATTGATGTTAGTCTCGCCGCTCATCGCTAATTGCAGGAAGTGAGAGATGTCATCAAGTTTGCCATGCCGGGGGGAGTTCTGGAGACAATAAGGGGCCCGCCCTGCCACTAGACAGCTGTATGTAATCAAGTGGCCGCACAGAGTAATGTATGAAGTGAGAATCAGCTCAGCCGGAGGTCCACCATATCTCCATGAAGGTGCAGCAACACCAGAGGGTACTGGACATGGATAGGGCAGCTGGATCCCCCAATATGCATCAATAAGGCCTGAGGGCTGCCTGCCCATGAGGTCCCTGTGAGTGAATGTAACAAAGACCACTCCCAATATGAATGGGGGATATAGGGAGCTCAGGGGAGGCTGATGTCCTTGTCTATGTGAGGTGGAGCTCCAACCCCCACCAAGATATTAGAAGATCTCTACCCAGGACATGCAGCTGTTCCCTCATAGATACAATGCCATGTATCTGTCCTTCCGCTCTGGATTAATGTCATATGGTAATTGTGAATTCAGAGTGGAGGCGGCCATGTTGAGTCTGCAGTCTGGGCACAAAGCACAGTGTCGGGGGCAGGGATGGATGTGAAATTGTAAATTGTTGGTTTTCCACTGGTGATTACTCGGCAAGGGCAGCAGGTTCATTGCTCCACTCCCATGGCAATGAGGATTCTACACTCCATTCTTTCTTTACCACGTCCCCCTCCCCCGCAGTGTTCTAGCAGAACCGGTTTTCTCCTCCCCAGCCATCGGTGACAAACGAGGACATGTCTGCAGGGCGATTCTCTTGGTTTCTCTTTTGCGCGTTCCTTCTGCAGGATAATTAATGGTTCCCTCCAATGTTTACTCTGCGACACGATCTTCTCCAATTATTCCGGTTCTCTAGAAATTCTGAAGAAGAACTTTCCGAGTTGCTGACTTGTTTGTTCTCTGAGGAATGTACAAGTCTGTGCGGAGATATCGCTCGTATTCCGCCTTCTATCACAATGATTCCTTTTTATCCGAAGTCATCGATCAGAATCAGAAAGTTCTGCAGGCGGAAGAAAGACATTTTCCTATAACCAGATATTATATATAAGGACCCGGCTCCTCCCACTGGTTCTGTGTCTGTGCTTTCTGATAAATCATTGGGGGCTCACAGGGTAAAACCTGACAGAGGGTCTAACCCATCCCTCATCCCAAATCCTGCCCCTCTTCATCCCAAATCTTCCCCTCTTCATCCTAAACCCTTCCCCTCTTCATCCTAAACCCTTCCCCTATTCATCCTAAACCCTTCCCCTCTTCCCAAACCATTCCCCTCTTCATCCTTAACCCTTCCCCTTTCATCCCAAATCCTTGCCCTCTTCATCCCAAATCTTCCCTCTTCATCCTAAAACCTTCCCCTCTTCATCCTAAACCCTTCCCCTCTTCATCCTAAACCCTTCCCCTCTTCATCCTAAACCCTTCCCCTCTTCCCAAACCATTCCCCTCTTCATCCTTAACCCTTCCCCTTTCATCCCAAATCCTTGCCCTCTTCATCCCAAATCTTCCCTCTTCATCCTAAAACCTTCCCCTCTTCATCCTAAACCCTTCCCCTCTTCATCCTAAACCCTTCCCCTCTTCATCCTAAACCCTTCCCCTCTTCATCCTAAACCCTTCCCCTCTTCATCCTAAACCCTTCCCCTCTTCATCCTAAACCCTTCCCCTCTTCATCCTAAACCCTTCCCCTCTTCATCCTAAACCCTTCCCCTCTTCATCCTAAACCCTTCCCCTCTTCATCCCAAATCCTTCCCCTCTTCATCCCAAATCCTTCCCATCTTCATCCTAAACCCTTCCCCTCTTCATCCTAAACCCTTCCCCTCTTCATCCCAAATCTTCCCCTCTTCATCCTAAAACCTTCCCCTCTTCATCCTAAACCCTTCCCCTCTTCATCCTAAACCCTTCCCCTTTCATCCCAAATCCGTCCCTCTTCATCCCAAATCCTTCCCCTCTTCATCCCAAATCTTCCCCTCTTCATCCTAAACCCTTCCCCTCTTCATCCTAAACCCTTCCCCTCTTCCCAAACCCTTCCCCTCTTCATCCTTAACCCTTCCCCTCTTCCCAAATCCTTCCCCTCTTCATCTCAAATCTTCCCCTCTTCATCCCAAATATTTCACTCTTCATCCTTAACCCTTCCCCTCTTCATCCCAAATATTTCACTCTTCATCCTTAACCCTTCCCCTCTTCATCCCAAATCCTTCCCCTCTTCATCCCAAATCTTTCCTCTCTTCATCCTAAACCCTTCCCCTCTTCATCCTAAACCCTTCCCCTCTTCATCCCAAATCCTTCCCATCTTCATCCTAAACCCTTTCCCTCTTCATCCCAAATCTTCCCCTCTTCATCCCAAATCTTCCCCTCTTCATCCTAAACCCTTCCCCTCTTCATCCCAAATCCTTCCCCTCTTCATCCCAAATCCTTTCCCTCTTCATCCTAAACCCTTCCCCTCTTCATCCTAAACCCTTCACTTCTTCATCCCAAATCCTTCCCCTCTTCATCCTAAACCCTTC